>NC_135223.1:8111519-8214019 GCF_052324685.1 Brachyhypopomus gauderio
CAGGTTAAGATCACTACAGGTATACACACTGGTCTTCTCAGGTAAGGTCACTACAGGTACACAGGTCTACTCAGGTAAGGTCACTACAGGTACACAGGTCTACTCAGGTAAGATCACTACAGGTACACACATAGGTTTACTCAGGTAAGGTCACTACAGGTACACACAGGTGTACTCAGGTAAGGTCACTACAGGTACACACAGGTCTACTCAGGTAAGGTCACTACAGGTACACACAGGTCTTCTCAGGTAAGGTCACTACAGGTACACACAGGTCTTCTCAGGTAAGGTCACTACAGGTACACATAGGTCTACTCAGGTAAGGTCACTACAGGTACACACAGGTCTACTCAGGTAAGGTCACTACAGGTACACACAGGTCTTCTCAGGTAAGGTCACTACAGGTACACATAGGTCTACTCACGTAATGTCACTACAGGTACACACAGGTCTACTCAGGTAAGGTCACTACAGGTACACACAGGTCTTCTCAGGTAAGGTCACTACAGGTACACATAGGTCTACTCACGTAAAGTCACTACAGGTACACACAGGTCTTCTCAGGTAAGGTCACTACAGGTACACACAGGTCTTCTCAGGTAAGGTCACTACAGGTACACATAGGTCTACTCACGTAATGTCACTACAGGTACACACAGGTCTACTCAGGTAAGGTCACTACAGGTACACACAGGTCTACTCAGGTAATACTCAGTTGTCTCTTCTGTCATCTGCTTGTCTCTATGCAGATGTCACTCCTACATTATTTCAAGATTCTTCAATATTCAACTTTTCAGTTTGAAAAGTTTTGAAAAAAAAACTAAAGTTTTTAGTTTCTATTCTTTAAACTAATTTCTTTGACTCAACTGACTTACACCTTTAATATTTTAATGTATAGCACCTTGAATAGAATTCTTATCTTATATGTAAATAAATGTGGCTTCTGTATGAACTGCTGTAAAAAGTTGTCTTGTATATGAAATATGCTTGTATATGAAATATACTTATGCTTTGTAAATATTGTCTAGTCATTTTCTTATGCCTCACTGAACATTTTCACCAGTCTTTAAAACACACACACAATAGCTTATAATGGCTGATCTCACTCGTTTAGCCACCGTGCTGTGAAAGGACCTCTGAGGCAGCACGTGTGCAAACTTTAATTTACTGTTCATTTGTTATGGTGTTCTTTCTTGCTATGTTTACTATATATTAACTACAGCATCTCTAAAGACCTGTGCTGAATATCAGACACACAGGTCTATAAAAACATGTGACGTGTTCAGGTCTGCTGCTCTTTGTGAATCTTAAAGTTCATATAGTATAAAGAATAACTTCAAAATGTAAACTTAAAAGGGAGGGTTATGGTTAGGGTTAAGAGAGAGGGTAAGGGTTAGGGTTAAGAGGGAGGGTTATGGTTAAGACCATAGTCTATGACCAATTGGTCATAGCAGTCTATGACCAATTATTTAACATTTAACATTTACAGCATTTAGCAGACGCTCTTATCCAGAGCGACTTACAACAGTGTTTTGCATCTGATCACAGAATTCATCCTAGGAAATAGTACGGATAGTCCAGAATTCAAGATACCATTGAGTCAGTCTACTACTAAACTACAGGAGTCAATGTCATTACCTAGTGTTTTGCAAGTTAGACGTTTGCCAAGAAGCACAATTAACCATAGACAGACATACAATTTAAGAACAACTGCAAGTGGTATCAGCTGAGTTAGTGCTCTGGTAAGAACTCAACAAACAGGTGAGTCTTCAGTCTACGCTTGAAGATAGCAATAGACTCTGCAGTCCTAGCAGCTAATGGAAGATCGTTCCACCATCTTGGAGCCAGGATGGAGAATAGTCTGGAGCTTTGTCTTCCATGAGACTTTAAGCATGGAGTGACTCCTGTAGTTTAGTAGTAGTCTGACTCAATGGTATCTTGAATTCTGGTCTATCCATACTATTACCTAGGATGAATTCTGTGATCAAATGCAAAGCTCTTTGTAAGTCGCTCTGGATAAGAGCGTCTGCTAAATGCTGTAAATGTAAATGGTTAGGATTAAGAGAGAGGGTAAGGGTTAGGGTTGAGAGAGGGTAAGGGTTAGGATTGAGAGAGAGGGTAAAGGTTAGGGTTAAGAGAGAGGGTAAGGGTTAGGATTGAGAGAGAGGGTAAAGGTTAGGGTTAAGAGAGAGAGTAAAGGTTAGGGTTGAGAGAGGGTAAGGGTTAGGATTGAGAGAGAGGGTAAAGGTTAGGGGTGAGAGAGGGTAAAGGTTAGGGTTGAGAGAGGGTAAAGGTTAGGGTTGAGAGAGGGTAAGGGTTAGGATTGAGAGAGAGGGTAAAGGTTAGGGTTGAGAGAGAGGGTAAGGGTTAAGAGAGGGTAAAGCCTGGTTTATACTTGACGTGGCGCGAGGGTCCGCGCAGCGAAAATGACGTAATCGCTGAGGCTCCGCCCGTGCGCGAGGGCCTCACGCGCTGTCCGTTCGCGAGGTCGTGCACCTCTCGAATTTTGTAACTTCGCGCGCGCGATGGACAAAGTCATGTTTGCCGGCTTCATACACCTTTACAAGGTGGAATTAAAGCACTTGTACGTCACTTTAAAGGTCCAGTTCAATATTTCCCAGCACGATAAACTTAAATAAGTTAAATATTTATACATATACTCGAAATGAATCGAAATAATTCGCTTTTTTATCACATTATTTAATGGTTGTTTATTTTCAAAACGCCCAATCTTAACGTCTTCACGTTCTCTCATGTTTCGTCCTGGAATTACAAGAGGCTCGTATTTGTTAACGTATCGTTTCGGACAACACTGCAAAGCCATATTTACACTGCAGTGACGCTCGCAACACTCGCGAAAGTATAAACGCCTACACCGCTCGCGCAGGGTCGCGCGAGGTGGGCGGAGTCGCGCGCTACGGTCGCTCGCGAAAGTATAAACCAGGCTTAAGGGTTAGGATTGAGAGAGAGGGTAAAGGTTAGGGTTAAGAAAGAGAGTAAATGTTAGGGTTGAGAGAAGGTAAGGGTTAGGATTGAGAGAGGGGGTAAAGGTTAGGGTTGAGAGGGGGTAAAGGTTAGGGTTGAGAGAAAGGGTTAGGGTTGAGAGAGGGTAAGGGTTAGGGTTGAGAGAGAGGGTAAGGGTTAGGATTAAGAGAGAGCATTCTCACCTGGTAGCCAAACAGGCTGCTGTCCACCTCGTCTGGTACCTCTTCAGTAAAGCGACGCTTCTGAGGGGCAGGGGGTGGGGCTGCAGGAGCCGCAGATTTGATTGGCGGGGCAAGAGACAGGAATCCTGCAGGTGGGATGGGCTGACAAAGAACGATATAAGCTACTTAAAGTAAAAGTCAATGTTAATTACTTTGTTCAGCTGCAATCCACCAGGTTGTGGAGGAAAAAACTGACAAGTTACTCAGAAACCACTGAAATAATACAAATACACTGGTGTTAAGCATAGAAACAGATAAATATTTTCAGTTTTATGCTAAATACTGCCAGGGGTGGAAAGTAACTAATTACATTTACTCACATTTACTCACTTTTTTACCAAAAGGATGAGATTGTTCTATCTTTAAATCTTCTATCTATCAGGTTCTGTGAGATCCTGTGGACATTTTATTGTGAAAAGTGGAATCCTGTGGGCACTGTATTTTGAATAGTTGGATCCTGTGAACGTTTTAAATAATGGAATCCTGTGTGCATTTTGTTTTATTTTGAGATGTGGGATCCTGTGGTCATTTTATATTTTATTTTGAGTTGTGGCAACCTGTGGGCATTTTATTGTGAATAGTGGGATCCGATGGGCACTGTATTTTGAATAGTTGGATCCTGTGAGCACTTACTTTTAAATTGTGGGATCCTATGAGCATTTTTAAATTTTTGATGTAGGATTCTGTGGGCATTTTATTGTGAGTAGTGGAATCCTGTTGCATTTTAGTTTGATTTGTGGCATCTTGTGGGCACTTAATTTTGTGTGCATTTTGTTTTTTGAATAATTTGTAATTTAAATTTCTTTATTCTTATAGTGTTGTCCGTTGGACAATAGGACTGAAAATTGTTTGCACTTTATGGTACAGGTTGTGACTGTCCTTGTGCTGTAAAGAAGTATGTTCCTGAGCCCAGCTGATCTTTTTGCAAGTGTGGATGTGCACTTAAATACACTTTGAAATCGATTAAAAAAACTTGTGCTGTTTTTGGTTCATGATTCATCCATGCATTAAATAACTGAAAGTAACTAAGTAACTTTTACTCAAATTACATTTTAAATGAAGTAATTTTGTACTTTTACTGGAGTAAATTTTGAGATGGGTAATTTTACTTTTACTCTGAGTAGATTTTAGGCAAAGTAAAGATACTTTTACTCAATTACAATTTTTCAGTACTCTTTGGATGGGCCTATGAATGGGCCTCAAAGAAATAACTATATTAGAGACAGGCTTCATTTCATGTTCATTTCACTGAAACATTTGCTCTATTTGTGCTCTATTTGAAAGTAGCATGTTGATGTTCTTTAGTTTGATGAATTTAGGCCTTACTGAGAGTTTCTTAAATGGACTGTCCTGTTGCTTCGGAATTTGTGTACATCCATACAGAACCATCCAAATGCCTGTGTGAGATAGGAAGCGTGCTCCATTACCTGTGGTACGTTAGCCGGAGCAGGTGTGATGGGGTATTGGGCATTAGGGGGTGGTATTGAGGGTGGAGGGCCTAGTGACACAGCTGGAGGTGGCAGTGAGTAGGGAGGAGGCCCAGGGGGGGGGTAGGAGGCCTGGAAACCTGTGGGAGGGCAGTACGGTGGCTGAGGGGGCATTCCATTCACAGCAGGAGGCACAACGAAACCTGTGACAGAAGCAGAGATGAATCACCCACTGAACTCTTCTGCACTCCTATAGACGTGCACTGGGGGAGCTGAGACGGGTGTGGGGACCTTGTGTGGGCATCACCGTACTCATCTGGCTCAGGTAGCGAGAGTACTCGGCATGGACCTGAAAGCACAAGTTCCCCGAATCAGAACGCACCAGCACGGCACTCAAGACATCAGGACATGGTGCTTGCGCACACTCGGACCGCATGTACTCACTGTCTGCAGGAGGTTTTCACACAGTGTTTTCGCTGCAGCGAGTCCCTCTGGTTTGGGGTGGCTGGAAGAGACACTGCTGTGAGTTTAATGCTCCACCTTCACTCTGATCTCTACTGCTATTCTCTGATGCCCAACATTTCTAATCCTAACCGGCTGAGATGGATTAGGATTAACCCTAACCCCTAACAACAAACCTAACTCTAACCCTAACCTAGTGTTTATTTTTGTAATCATAAGAATGTTTCATATACTGGCCACACCGGTTTAAATAGCCTAAAAGTGTCCGTAACGCAGCACGGTCATTAATTGTTTCTCAAGGGATGCTTTTTATTGCTGCGCCGCTAAGCACACAAGCAACAGAGCGCAAATCTAGTTTGCTGAAAACGAGGGACGTTCTGAACCACAAATTCCACCAAACATTGAAGTAAAAGATGATGCCCCAAAGGAACTTTTGCCAAAGAAAGGAGCCGTGTCTGTTGTCACAAAGTACATAAGGTTTTAAAGGTCACTTGCTGCAAATGCTGTCGAGCAAAAGTTGTCGCAGCTGGTGGTAACAGGAGCAATCTGCTGCACCACCCATAAAGCTGTTCATACTTGACACGTCGCAACCAGCGTGAGCGTCCACGCAGCAAAAATGACGCGATCGCGGTGGCTCCACTGTGGCGTCGCGAGGTCGTGCACCTCTCGATCTTTTACAAGGTGGAACTCAAGTCTATTTTCAATATTGTCCAGCACCTTCAGCTTAATTAAGTTACTACTACTACTTCTTTCGGCAATTCCCATTTAGGGTTCACCACAGTGGATCAAACTCCTCCATCTGGCCCTGTCCTGAGTGTCCTCCACTGACACACCAGCCACTCTCATATCCTCCACCACTGCATCCATAAACCTCCTATTAAGTCTACCTCTCCTCCTCTTGCCTGGAAGTTCCATCCTCAAGACCCTCCTACCAATATACCTCTCCACCCTCCTCTGTACATGTCCAAACCATCTCAATCTCGCCTCTCTAACTTTATCTCCAAAACATGCTACATGTGCTGATCCTCTAACAAGGAAGGATAGGATCAGAAATAAGTTTCACTCCAAATGAGAATCTCAACATCTTCATCTCAGACACCTCCATCTCCCTCACCTGTCTCTTTCTCAGTGCCACTGGCTCCAGTCCATACAACATAGCAGGTCTCACTACTGTCCTATAGATCTTTCCTTTCATTCTAGCCAACACACTTCTATCACAGATCACCCCAAACACTTTATGCCATCCACACCACCCTGCCTGCACTCTCTTCTTTACCTCTCTTTCACTTCCTTCATTACTCTGTACCCTCGACCCTAAGTAGGTAAACTCGTCAACCTTCACCAAATCAACTCCTTGTAACTGGACCTGTCCACCGTCTGCCCTCTCATTCACACACATGTACTCTGTTTTACTCCTGCTCACTTTCATTCCCCAGCTCTCCAAAGCATATCTCCATCTTTCCAAGCTCACCTCCACCTGCTCCCTACTCTCACTACAGATCACAATGTCATCAGCAAACATCATAGTCCAAGGGGACTCCTGCCTAACCTTGTCCGTCAGTCTGTCCATGACAATTGCGAACAGGAAGGGACTCAGGTCTGATCCCTGATGTAGTCCTACCCCCACTTTAAACTCGTCTGTCATTCCTATCGCACATCTCACTGCTGTCACACCATTCTCATACATATCCTGCACTACCCTCACATACTTTTCTGCTACTCCTGACTTCCTCATACAATACCACAGCTCCTGTCTCAGTACTCTATCATCAAGCTTTCTCTAAGTCAACAAACACACAATGTAACTCCTTCTGTCCTTCCCTATACTTCTCTATTAACACTCTCAAAGCAAACACAGCATCTGTGGTGCACTTAGCTGACATGAAACCATACTGCTGCTCACAGATCTCTACCTCTCCTCTAAGCCTAGCTTCCACTACTCTTTCCCAGATTTTCAGGCTGTGATTGATCAACTTTATTCCCCTGTAATTACTACAGCTCTGAACGTCACTCTTATTCTTGCACCATTATGCTTCGTCTTCACTCCTCAGGCATCTTCTGACCTTCCAAGATTATGTTAAATAACCCAGTCAAAAACTCCACTGCTGTATCTCCCAAACATTTCCATGCCTCCACTGGAATATCATCCGGTCCAACTGCCTTACCACACTTCATTCTCCGAATTGCAGACCTAACTTCCTCCTTGCTCACCTGAGGCACTTCCTGATTCACAACCTCTACCTCATCTAACCTTCTTTCACTTTCATTCTCTTGATTCAACAGTTCCTCAAAATACTCCTTCCACCTTCCCAAGACACTCTCCTCACCAGACAACACATTTCCATCTTTATCCTTCATCATCCTAACCTGCTGCTCATCCTGCCCATCACAGTTTCTCTGTTTGGCCAATCTGTACGGATCCTTTTCCCCTTCCTTAGTGTCCAACTTCTCATACAGCTTGCTATATGCCTTCTCTTTAGCTTCTGCCACTGCTCTCTTTGCCTTACGTCACATCTCCTTGTACCTCTGTCTACTTTCTTCATCTTGCTGAAAACCCCAATTCTTTTTAGCCAACCGCTTTCTTCTCAAACTTTCCTAAACGTCCTCATTCCACCACCAAGACTCCTTGTCTATCTTCCTCTGTCCTGAGGTCACACCAAGTACCTTCCTAGCCACATCCCTCACTGCATTTGAAGTCTCATCCCAGGTATCCAGAACACCACCACCATTACCCAGTACCTGCCTCACCTCATCCCTGAATTTTACACCACAGTCCTCATCCTTTAACTTCCACCACCTGATCTTAGGTTCCGCTCTCACTCTCTTCCTCTTCTTCACCTCCAAAACCATCCTACATATCACCATCCTATGCTGTTTAGCTACACTCTCCCTTGGTAACACCTTGCAATCACTAACCTCTTTCAGGTTTCGTCTCCTACAGAGGATATAGTCAACCTGTGTGCATCCTCCCCCACTATTATATGTTACCCTGTGCTCTTCCTTTTTCTTAAAGTGTTAACTACAGCCATCTTTATCCTTTTAGCAAAATCTACCACCATTTGTCCTTCCGTATTCCTTTCATTAACACCATATCTACCCAACACCTCCTCATCACCACTGTTCCCTCCACCAACATGTCCATTTAAATCTGCTCCAATAACCACTCTCTCTCAGGCATGAAAATGGGTCAGGGGTTAAAAAGGTGAGAAGACCGGGGGGCGTCATGGGGATACGGCGACGGGGCGTTGACGTGGGGGGCATTGACATGTGACGTCATGGGGATACGGCGACGGGGGGGTGGCTGCTGGTGTACGGGGATACAGCGACAGGTGATGCCAAATATTACGGAGCTCGTAAGGTGACATCACGTAAAAAATATAATAACGCGTGGCCACGACTTACTAACGCGTGCAAACGAGATAATTAACGTGTGCGAACAAGATAATTAAGTATTACTTTATATAAAGCCAGGTTTACCTTCATTGGGCAGTCAGTTCGCGAACATCCCTGGGAAAAATAAACTTTGTTGCCGTGTGTGAAAGGCGACATTAGTATCTCGTTCCCACGCGTTAATAAGTCGTGGCCACGCGTTATTATTTTTTACATGATGTCACCTTACGGGCTCCGTAAAATATAGTAAAATCCATTAAAAAATGTTTTGACTGTCTTGTCAATGGATTCAATGTACGAGCCAGATCCGTAAATGCGAGAAGCTGTTTTCGCCATTCCGGATGGCTTAGTCAAAACCATTACGTCTTAATGAACCAATAAATACATCAGCGGCGAAAATGAGTGTAAAAATACCACGGTTCACGTGTTTTTATTTTCTAACATGGGCTAAAGCACAGGGTAGACTCAAACGACAAGAGTTTACAACTTCATCTTCAACCTTTTCAGCCCTGGCGCGAATGTTATCCTCACACATCCCTGGATTCACCAGTTACAACTACAGACACACTAGAAAAAAAATCTTGTTTCTCATTTTATGTCGCCGTTAATTACACGGGGTTGACGCGAACTTAATATGCCCATCTACCTATTTATCACAAGAGCTTGTGGCTATTTCTGACAGTGTTCAACGCTGTAGCGAACGGCAGTAACTTTGTTTTACCGCAAAATATGAAAACGATTGAAACCATTAATAACCCAATTAAATCCACTGGGAAATGTATGATCTGGTAAATATAGTGGTAAATGTACGATCTGGTAAATGTACGCTCTTCTGCCGTGTCCCCGGTGTAGCAGGTCCTGCTTCTCGTCCCGCTTAGCAGTAAATGAATAACATGAATGAAGAACGTTCGTATGATTGAACGCTATTTGGCCTCCATGAAGGTTCTGGGCGGAAACTGCTGGAATTGCCGATTTCGGAAGTGCTCTGTTTGCTTATTAAGTCAATATGATAATTAAAATATATACATATAATCTCCCGACCCCCGACCCCCCCCCCCCCCCCCAAAAAAAAAACTCCTCGGATCTACACGATTCACGTAGGTCACCCTTTTCGACTTCAAAACGGCGAATTTCGCCGAAAGGTGACAGATTTTCATGCCTGCTCTCTTCTTTAGGAACCTGCAAAACAACTTCATCTAACTATCTCCAGAATTCTTCTTTCTCCTCCACATCACAACCTACCTGAAGAGCATAAGCACTGATGACATTCATCATCACCCCATCAATCTCCAACTTTACACAGATCACCCTGTCACTTACTCTCTTTACCTCCACTACACTCTTACTAAACTCATCCTTCAGGATTACCCCTACTCCATTCCTCTTCCTGTCTACACCATGATATAATAGTTTGAAGCCACCACCAATGCTCCTGGCCTTGCTCCCCTTCCACTTGGTCTCCTGTACACACAGTATATCTATCTTCCTCCTCTCCATCGCATCAGCTAGCTCTCTCCCTTTACCTGTCATAGAGCCCACATTCAACGTACCAACTCTAACCTCCACCTTCCTGCTCTGCCTCCTCTCTTTCAGCTTCAGAATCCTCTTCCCCCCCCTCTCCTCCTCCTCCTCCTTGTCCCAACAGTAGTCCAATTTCCACTAATGCCCTGTTGGACAACAGCACCAGTGGTGGTTGTTGTTAACCCGGGCCTCGACCGATACAGTATGGAATTTCTGTTTTTGATCCACATCATTTGATTTGGCGCAGTTTTTACACCGGATGCCCTTCCTGACACAACCCTCCCTATTTATCCGGGCTTGGGACCGGCACTAAAATAGGGTGTGTGCACCCTAGTGGCTAGGTTAGCTTAATTAAGGTACATATTTATACAAATACACATATGGTCCAAATGATTCGAAATAATTAGCTTTTTATCACATTAAAAGAGATGGTACCGTCTCCCCAGTATTCGACCACTGTTATTATTTATTTGTTTAAATATTGTTATTTAATTAAAGGTAAGATATTTGGGACTTTCCATTACAACACAACCATTGACGAACAGCCCTGTTTACTTTATATCTAAATACCTCTTATTTGTTATTATCAAACTGGTATGCAATTTATAATATTACGTGTAGCTGGTTCACATAAATTGTAATCCTACAGTTTTGATGTTGTCTGAAAAATGTTTTAAATAAAAGGTTTTGCATTTTTACTGCAACTATCATGCTTGATTCATTCACTACTTTAGAGCTACCATTTGAAAACTGATCACGTGAGACCATGCAAATCTGTATTACATGTAATACTTAGGTGGAGACATTTTTCTAACAGTGTAATAGGGCACTCTTAACCACTCTACTACAGTAATTCTAACAGTGGAATAGGGTACTCTCAACCACTCTACTGCAGTAATTCTTTATCAATGCAGTTAACACATCATGTATGGGGGGAAAAAACACCGTTAAACCAGTATACCGTGAAACCAGTATAATTTCGAAAAATACCAAGATATAGAATTTTGGTCATACCGCCCAGCACTACCCTAACAGTAACTCCAACCCTAACACTAACCCCAACCCCACCCCAACCCTAACATTGTGCCCATTGTGTCTTAAAGTGGGTGCTGACCTGATGTAAATGTACATGGGCTCAAATGCTTCTCTCCCAGATGCTGGCTCCAGGCAGCCAGAGCCCCTCCCCCGCAGAAACACCTTTGCACCTGTTTCTGCCTGGATGTGCTGCAGATAGGAGCAAGCCGGACCCTCCACGCGCTCCTTCACAGAGAAACCCTGGAGAGCGTGCTCTAAGCCCACAAAGATCTTATCCTGTACATAGTGCATCTAAGAGACAGAGAAGCACTGTTCAGAAGACACAGACAGCAGAGGCATCTTCAAGCTAATATCTATGTCAACAAAGACAAGCTGGCATAAATAAACACCCTAATAGTATTTTTATCCCTATACTAACCATAATAGTATACTTATCCCTATACTAACCATAATAGCATATTTTAAAATGTTTGCAGACCAGTTTCAATGTTTGATCAGCTGGGTAAATAAAATATTTAATATATATATAATATTATATATTATATATTATTATATATTTATATATAATATATTACGCATAATATATTATATATAAACTAATTTAAGTTAACTAGCATGTCAGATAATGGTACTAATTTGATGATGTCCAATACTGCAGATAACCTTTCATAGCTCCTCACACCGCTGGAGTCCAAAGGTAACAGTTGTACAACAATGTCACACACAGTGCACAACAATGGCACTTAAACAGCACTTCAAATGTTGCTGCATAGACCAAGACTACTTTATAATCGACAATTGTATTATATATAATATATAGATATATTTCTATAGCGATTGCAGCATCACAATATGGGCACACAAGTTTACTTTAGATTTTAAAGTCATTTAAGCTTTAATGCACCATAACATCCTTTATTTACAAATATACAAAGTCATTAATTTAAGCTTTAATGTACTCAGCAAGCATGATTAAGGCCATATTCTCATTTACACTGACAGCCTACAATGACACTCATTTACAATGACACTTTTAAAATCATCAACAAAGAGACACATAAACCACAATAATAGTCACAAAACATAATGACTGAAACCAAAAAATGTACACAAATGCAGTAATCATGACAATAAGCATGTTTTCAAACAACTAACTATATTCACATAACTATTCATAAAAGCACAGGTTTTTCTAGGTAAATAAATACATATGATCATACACTTACCCCACCAGTGAAGTGTGGTTTGTGTCCTGCAGGGGGCAGTGCTGGGGGAGGAGGGCCGGGGGGCGTGTAGACAGTGACTGTGGCTCCACTGTACGATGTGCTGGAACTGGTGGCAGCTTTTACTACTCCGTTAGTGATGAGCTCTTTTATCCTGTTTACTGCTTCTACAGAGAGCAACGCGCGCGCACACACGTACACACACACGCGTGTACACACACGCACGCGTGTACATACACGCACGCGCACACACGCAGACACAATAACAGTTCTTAGAAGCCAAGGCTCCAGAAGATTTGGCCCAGCAGAGAATGGCGTTAGAGATCAGAGTTATGACACTTACTATCAACAAGTCCCCTAGTTTGTCCTTGAACGTGGAGATAAAGAGGCCGATCACTAAGGAAACAGGGAAACATAATCATCAATCACATCATCAATCACAGGAAGACAATGAATTATCTAACACTAACCTGAGAATCATCATTAACTCGCTGAGAGAGACTAACCCTAACCCTACTGTATCTCTCTGAAGGGAAATCATCCTGTACAACCACAAAGCACACCAGCCAAGTTCTGAATAACAGATGTACCTGGGCAAGGCTTTGGCTTTCTCCTCTGACGTCATGTATCGCCCCCTGGTGGACACAGCTGCACCACTCACTCTGCTTATCTGAACATAAAACACAGAACGCAGTTATGCAAGACAACAGAATGAGGTAGAGTCAACGCATAAACGTTGAGCAAGATGATCTGCTTCTCAAGTGTAGAGTATGGTGAGATTTTAACAGCACAGTACCTTGATTGGCACAACAATTACATGTCATAGCATGTACAGAGATCTAAGGAATGGAGAACAGCTGTAGAGGGCATGTTCTCTGAACTAGTACATCAAATACGTCAGTCAAATGAGTTCTAAATCACTTAATTTTCTACATCTCAGTAAGGAAGCCTCAGAGGAACATTTGTGCATGTGAATCTTTAACCACTCCTACTCCCATCCCTCTGCCCCTCCTGCTAACACCAATAAATGAAAAAGGGCATCACACAAACGAGTGTCCTGCCATCAGGAAGTGGCAATAACCTTCCTGAGTCTGGCCCACATCAGCAGCTTCTGACCTCATCTTGAGTTTGTCCCCGCGTCAGCAGATTGCGACAGGTGAGGGGGACATCATTTATCTCCACCTCAGCAACCACCAGATCATCTTTAGCTTTCGCTACTGGCGTGGGTTTCCCAGCTGCCCCTGCACCCTACAGAAGACAGTGGCATACTCCCATTAACGTGACAATATTCTGCACATCTCCAGCACTGATCCTGGGGGCAGAGATGTCGAGCTGACCTTCTCCACAGGTCCAGGAGCAGCGATCTGGGAGGGCTTCAGTTTGCCCTTAGCCACCAGCATAGCGTTGATCTTGGCTGCTACAGCAGCAGCTGCATCCAGGGCCCCTGTGGGGGCGGAGTCTCCCTCGCCCAGGGCCCCTGTGCCTGCCTGGTCCCATTTACTCCGCCGACTTGGTGCATAAACAGTGAGGAACAGATATAGTGAACATTTACACACAATGTTACAACAACAAACAGCAGCTTTGTTAATTCAGAGCCGAGTTAATTCATACATATGATTTTACATTTACCTTCATATTATCTGAACTAACGGACACACATCATCAAGCACTGGATGATGAGCAAGTGAAACGACTACAGTATAAGTGGCGAGATAAGCTTTCACAGGTAACATTTGAAAAGTGAATTTTACCAATAAAAGTAAATTAAAACGAGACCACAAAAATGAGACCTAATACATTCTTATTACGTAGCAAACACTCGTGCATGTAACAGCAAACTACGAAACAAAACCTGGATGCACATGCACGACATACAAAATCAATCACTGACATCACGCGTATAATAATACGTATAATAATAATACATTTAATAATTCAGTCGCTACTGGCGTTTATTTTAACTCTTATAAGCCCAACCTGACTATAAAAATGATCAGCAAATTTGGAAGCTGATAACTGAGTTATATCTGTAAGCAGCTACTCAGACCTCAGGTTTGGGTTAGACGCAACACCAGTGTAGTCAGAATTAAGAGGGGTGCGTTTCTCAGCAGGTGGTCTGCCAAAAAAGCATCTCCATGCAACTTTTCATTTAAATTTTGTTGATTCTACTTCAAAATTTTAGACATATAGACACATAAATATAAAATGTAAATGCATGTCAGTTAGAAAATACTGAATGATAATTCTCTCAGTAGTAAACAGGATGAACTGAGTGGAGCAGGTCCGTGTCCTGCGGCCTCCACTCGGCCCGGAGCCTTCATTTAGTTGGCTAGCGAAGATGAAGTATTGTTTTAGGGAGCGTTTAACGCTGATTTAATGTACATGAACAATTTTGCTGATCATTTTGTTTCTCGAAAAATACAAAAAAATAATTGTAGAGTATTTGTGTTTAAATCCTGACAGCGTTCTCAGCTAGTACTGCTAAACAAAACAGGCTAACCGGACACGATATTGACACTTATCAGGTAGTAACAGTGCGTCCCTAAAGAGCCGTTTCATGTCGCTCACCCGCCGTTCTGGGTTGCACCAAATGACATATATTTATTATTCGATTAAATTCTCTTAAGTGTAAAATCCAAAATCAACAAGATTCTCGTTGTTATAACCAAGAGGAACATATACGTTATTATACTTCCGCTTCCGATTCCGCTTTCATTAAAATTATTCAAAATAAAAGTTCTCATTAATAAAGCGACAAAAAGGATGAAATATATTATAGGGTAGCTGATCGGTTATGCTTCTGATCATTTATGACTTTAGACGAGAAATGTCTCTAACCCTAACCTAAAGGCCTAAAGACTGTTGGTGATGCTCTTTAAAATAAGACACTAATGTTCATTATGTATGTCCTACTTGTTACATCTTTCTTTCTGTTTTGGATCCCCATCCCAAGGAGGAGGGAGAGGGGGAAGAGGAGGAAGAGGAGGGAGCAGAGGGAGAGAAGGAAAAGGAGGAAGAGGAGGGAGCGCTAGCAGAAGCGGAGCTGTAGGGTTGGTGGGCTAGCTACGCTAGCACCACCCCCCAGCCTCGCCCCAGCCCCACCCCAGCACTTCCACAGCCCCCACAGGCCATTTTTATTATGTGGACTTAAAAAATCAGTGCTCCCCAAACACTATCAGCATGTTAAATGTGGTACAAGAAGAGCTAGTGCACTAGACAAGGCCTACACCATCAGGACGTTGAGCTATAGGGTGAGACCTGCATCACATAATCACATATAGGCAGTCAGACCACCCCTCTCATACCTGCATATATACGACTAAGGAAATCCACCCCCACACAATCACAACATGGTGCTGCTCAGTGCCGATAAGACTGAGGTGCTGATTCTTGGGCCCAAAGCTGCTAGAAGCAATTGAGCTGATATTCCCCTTACCCTAGATGGCTTTTCAGTAACACCTAAATCTACTGCAAAAGGCTTAGGTGTCACTATCGATTCGGATATTTCATTTGACACACATATGCAATGTCACTAAGGCTGCCTTTTTCCATTTATGTAATATCGCCAAGCTGAGAACTTACTTTCATTAGCTGATTCCATTCTTTTGTCTCATCAAGATTGAACTACTGTAAGGGTCTTCTAATTGAATGCTCTAAACAGTCCATAAAGAAGCTACAACTTGTACAAAATCCTGCAGCTAGAGTCCTAACTAAGGCTAGAAAATTCGATCATATTAGTCCCACTCTCGCGGCATTACACTGGCTTCCGATTAAATATCGAATTGAATTTAAAATTGTTCTGTTAACCTATAAGGCATTAAATGGTCTTGCCCCACAATATCTGAGTGAACTCATTGCTTACTACAACTCATCTCGCCCTTTGCGCTCCCAAAATGCTGGATTTCTCCTAGTTCCAAAAATTTGTAAGACTACAGCTGGAGGCAGAGCTTTCTCCTTTAAAGCCCCCCAATTATGGAATAGCCTTCCAGCTCCAATCTGAGATTCTGACACAGTTCCAATCTTTAAATCTAGACTTAAGACTCACCTATTTAATCAAGCCTTCAGCTAATATTCCCCTTGTAAGGTTTGGGGCTCGGGGGCCCCCAGACGTTGGGATTTCTGGTAATCTGAGATGTTGATGCTGTCATCCAGCTGTGTCATGGCATCACTCTATTTGTGACAATGACTTGACTGGAAAGCAATGTCTCAGTGAGCCCTCATGCCTGTGGTCACCTCTGAACCCCTCCCTTTAGTTATGCTGCTATAGATTAGCCTGCCGGAGCCACATGCTAATCACTGGCACGTGAGCTATGTATGTTTAAATCAATGATGGTTTAAATTGATGTCCACACACTCAGTCTGTATTGTCTATCTTTTTGCATGCTTCTACCCAAGACGATTGCATGCAAGCACCTTCAAGCACCTGGGAGACGGTCTGGCTTGCCAGTGGATGTACTGATGCCGGGGATGGATGTGCCATTTCCGCAAGAGGACGTGCTGATGCTCCTACCTGAGGCGCATCTACACCGAAGGGACTGTGACTACTTTGCCAGGGAACAAGGACCTTAACTTTATCTGTAGAACCATCCTGCACACCAGGTGGGTCAACAGCTTGAGCCTTGGGGAACATATATATATATATATATATATATATATATATATATATATATATATATATATATATATATATATATATATATATATATATATATATATATATGCAGGGCCCACAATTTAAATGATTTAAAGTATTTATTTATTTATTTGTTTATTTTTACATAATTTGAGCATCCAACTCGTACAACACACTGTGGAGATGCCTTGGAGGGGTAGACGCAGCTTCACAATAATTCATATATTGAAGAGGCCACAGTTTCCCCCGAAAAGATCAGACTTGACTCCATCGATAGACTTCATCCGTGATTTGCTTTATTTGTGCACCACACATGTGAACGTAACCCATTGGACTGACTAAAATGTTAGTAAAACTGCACAGTGAGGACAAAGGACCTCTAGTGAGTTATTCCTCTTACATTATATACATACACATACACACAGTCCAGGTGATGGGTCAGGTCTCTGACACACACACAAAAACAGGAATTCAGAAAATTAGAATAATGTGGAGAAATCAACCCAAATTTTGTAGGGCATGAATGTATTAAACCGAGTGCACCTGCACAGATTTCCCCAGATTTCATTAAATTGCTTCAGTCTTCACAGTTCAATTGTCACAGTTCGGTTCAATATGAGGAAGACTGCAGATATAACAACTGGACAGAAGACCATCATTAATTCCCTCCATAGGATGGGTGAGCCACAAAAGTTCATAACTAAGGAGGCTGTTCACTTCTATCACTGTGTTTTGTTGGTCTTCTATCACTGTTTTGTTAGTCTTCTATCACTGTGTTTTCTTGGTCTTCTATCACTGTGTTTTGTTGGTCTTTATCACTGTGTTTTGTTAGTCTTCTATCACTGTGTTTTGTTAGTCTTCTATCACTGTGTTTTGTTAGTCTTCTGTCACTGTGTCTTGTTGGTCTTCTATCACTGTGTTTTGTTGGTCTTCTATCACTGTTTTGTTGGTCTTATATCACTGTGTTTTCTTGGTCTTCTATCACTGTGTTTTGTTGGTCTTTATCACTGTGTTTTGTTAGTCTTCTATCATTGTGTTTTGTTAGTCTTCTGTCACAGTTTTGTTGGTCTTCTGTCACTGTGTCTTGTTGGTCTTCTGTCACTGTGTTTTGTTGGTAATCTGTCACTGTGTCTTGTTGGTCTTCTATCACTGTGTCTTGTTGGTCTTCTATCACTGTGTTTTGTTGGTATTCTGTCACTGTGTCATGTTGGTCTTCTATCACTGTGTTTTGTTAGTCTTCTATCACTGTGTTTTGTTAGTCTTCTGTCACTGTTTTGTTGGTCTTCTATCACTGTGTTTTGTTGGTATACTGTCACTGTGTCTTGTTGGTCTTCTATCACTGTGTTTTGTTAGTCTTCTATCACTGTGTTTTGTTGGTCTTCTGTCACTGTGTCTTGTTGGTCTTCTATCACTGTGTTTTGTTAGTCTTCTATCACTGTGTTTTGTTAGTCTTCTATCACTGTGTCTTGTTGGTCTTCTGTCACTGTGTCTTGTTGGTCTTCTATCACTGTGTTTTGTTAGTCTTCTATCACTCTGTTTTGTTAGTCTTCTATCACTGTGTCTTGTTGGTCTTCTATCACTGTGTTTTGTTAGTCTTCTATCACTGTGTTTTGTTGGTCTTCTGTCACTGTGTTTTGTTAGTCTTCTATCACTGTGTTTTGTTAGTCTTCTATCACTGTGTTTTGTTGGTCTTCTGTCACTGTGTTTTGTTAGTCTTCTATCACTGTGTCTTGTTGGTCTTCTATCACTGTGTTTTGTTAGTCTTCTATCACTGTGTTTTGTTAGTCTTCTATCACTGTGTCTTGTTGGTCTTCTGTCACTGTTTTGTTGGTCTTCTGTCACTGTGTCTTGTTGGTCTTCTGTCACTGTGTCTTGTTGGTCTTCTGTCACTGTGTCTTGTTAGTCTTCTATCACTGTGTTTTGTTAGTCTTCTATCACTGTGTCTTGTTGGTCTTCTATCACTGTGTTTTGTTAGTCTTCTATCACTGTGTTTTGTTAGTCTTCTATCACTGTGTTTTGTTGGTCTTCTGTCACTGTGTTTTGTTAGTCTTCTATCACTGTGTTTTGTTAGTCTTCTATCACTGTGTTTTGTTAGTCTTCTGTCACTGTGTTTTGTTAGTCTTCTATCACTGTGTTTTGTTAGTCTTCTATCACTGTGTCTTGTTGGTCTTCTGTCACTGTTTTGTTGGTCTTCTAGCACTGTGTCTTGTTGGTCTTCTGTCACTGTGTTTTGTTGGTCTTCTGTCACTGTGTTTTGTTAGTCTTCTATCACTGTGTTTTGTTGGTGTTCTGTCACTGTGTCTTGTTGGTCTTCTGTCACTGTGTTTTGTTGGTCTTCTATCACTGTGTTTTGTTGGCTTGTCAACCTGCCCAATCCCACAGGCTGATTGCTTCAATCAATGTCAATCAATGCAGTGATTAAAGTAAAGGGATTCCCAAACAAGTATTAGAGATATTAACATATCGTTTTGAAAGTATCATATTTTATGATCCTAATGTATTTTTTTCTCCAAAAAATTATATATATATATATATATATATATATATATATATATATATATATATATATATATATATATATATATATATAATGTGTTCCTGTCAATTATATATGTCACTGGGTTTCTCAGTGTGCTTTCTCTGCCAGCATCTTACATATTTCTAATAGGTGCTGGATTGGCCCAGGTTCCTTTCACTCAGTCTTCATTTGAGTCTTATCTGATGTGATGCACTGCTTCATATATTGACCTATAGCTCAGTGCTTAGTCTGGTACTGTCCTTTCCCATCCATTGGCAGGATTGTGTTATGTCACTCCTGCTATCTGACAGTGGTACATTCTGGGGAGGGGCTTATCCTGCTATCTGACAGTGGTACATTCTGGGGAGGGGCTTATCCTGCTATCTGACAGTGGTACATTCTGGGGAGGGGCTTATCCTGCTATCTGACAGTGGTACATTCTGGGGAGGGGCTTATCCTGCTATGGAACCTCCCCTGCCTCCATGGTGACCACTGCTGGATGTATATCTTAACATCTCACCTTGGATAGTGAATGTTTTTTTTCCAAAGATTAACAATAAGCTAGGATTTTCAAAGCTTTCCATAAAACCAGTATTTCCATAAAATCAGTATCAGGGTCATAAAACCATGTGTTGAATGAGACTTATGTATAGTGATAAAACGGTCATCACTTTTTTGTGTAAACATTTAAACTGTGTAAAAGATGTAATTTTCTGTAGCTCTCAAATTTACAAACAGCTAATTTCAACCAGGTCATCCCAGTGCTCACTGCAGTCCCATTAATATTCATATTCACATTCATCTACATCCACTTGCATTTGTGAAAGTTTATATAGTGAAGCAGCATTAGGTTCTCCTTCAGCTTTGTAGAAGGGTTTGAGTTTCAAGGACTCAAGACAAAGAAAATGCTAAATTTTCAATAATAGCAATTTTTATTTGTTTTTTTAACTTTACAACAGAAGAAATGAACACCAGGCAAAAATGATAATTTACTAATGAGTGGAAAAAATTCCCGTTAGCACAGGAAACATCCCTGATTTGGGCTCGTTAAGCCTAGCCCCTTCACCCAGCCAAAGCAAGTACAACACTTACGCTGTTCTCTTCATCGCTGGCAGTCTTTCACACACACACACACACACACACACACACACACACGGATATATAATATTAACACCCCTTTCCCCATCTTAATGATAAAATGCATGAAATTTTGACTGCTTCATTATAGAATTTTTGTATTTTAAATAACTGTTCCACCTTTACTCAAACCAAAAATGTAATGAAGCATATTTGAAAAGTAATATTAATATAAAAAAAAATAAAACCTTGAACTCATAGAATAAAAGGGGTACCTTTAGAAGGGGTGTTAATATTTTGACACAGATACACAACGATCTCACCATATATTTACATAATCATTTGCATAATCATTTTAGTGCATTGCTCATTATTTCCTGAGAAGAGTTGCGCAAAAACAAACAACAACAAAAAACCTCCCAACAAAACAAGGCAGCTTGAGCCTTTTTATTAATTAATGATTGAACTGATTTAAATCTGGTTCAAAATTGACCTGTACATATATGATGCAGGAGTGCTGTCTGTGCTCTAAGAACCCTTCGTCCTCAGGAGGATTCACTATCAAATAAGAGCTAATCAGACATCAAATAATAAATGAATGTGTAATAACAGAAAAATGTTCATCAGGAGGTTCTAACTGTTGTGCAAATGAAGCCACAGTGTGTTCTCTGCACCTACAGACTCACTGATGTCCTTCATCAATCAGCACTGTGGGGGTTGGTTGGTTTGAATTCACTTTAACTGTATTTCTAAGCCAAGTAGGATTTAGATTAATCAGATTTTAACTAGTAAAACAGATTTTTTGTTTTGTTTGTGTCTTTTGTTTTACAAGTGATTTTATTTTTTAGGCATGACCAAAGCAACTAAATAACAAACCTGAATCTAGGGTTAAGGTTAAGTTAGGGTTTCTAAAACATCTGAATCTAAAGCAGCACCAGCTGTCTGAATAAGAAACCAATGAGGGTTAGGAAACTGAATAAGAAACAATTTCCTCCATGAAAGGCTTGACTTTGGACCCTCATCACTGAGAGTGTGAGGGAGATCACAAGTAAGGGAGAAACACCACCCCACTCTTCCTCATCCTCTCCACTCTTCCTCATCCTCTTCCTCTTCCTCTCCAGCGCTGCTATCATTAGGTACTGTTTGATTTTGATTTTAGTATTTAAGAGAGCACAGTACAGCATATAGAGGAAGTATAGTTGGAATAAACCAAAGACCACATGATACTCCATCTAACTATCTCATCCTAAACATTTACTGGACAATTTCTAGAGCACCAAAGGCTCACAGTGTAGAGTAACACTAACCCTACAGTATGAGGTGTAAAGTACCTCCTAGGACCTAACTAACAAAATCTCTAAAATCTAGAGTACAATGTCTAGAATACCACAGCCTCTAGAATATAGAATATGAAGTCTAGAGTACAAAAGCATCAATTTGAAGAAAAGGTCCAAGTATATTTGTGCATTATTAATGTACAAAAAAAGAGAAGGCAAACTGGAGTGTCTATACAATCAGCATACAGCAACAAATCTCTGAAGAGGAACCATGTTTCTCCCCCAGACACACTACCTGAGGTCAGTGTGGAGCAGAGCACTCATGTGCTACTTGAACCATGGCCATTTTGTGTGCTAGGGCTGCTCATGCAATATAGAACCTAAACCAAAATGGCTGCTGCACATCACCACATGGAATCGTAGGCTACAGACTGGAGGTTGAGTATGGGTGAGACTGGAGGTTGAGTATGGGTGAGGGGGGGGGGAGAACCCAACAGCTTCACCGGGAAAATCACAATAAATATTAAACAAATAAATAAATAAATACACAGAGTGCTTTCTCCCCTTCTGTCTCTCCCTTATTCTCCTGATATCAGCTCCAATTCTGGAACACAGCAGAAGAGCACGAGGTCTAGAATTACACATAAACCACAATTCCCACGTCACGTAAGAAGTAAACAAAAGCAACAGAAACCAAACCCCCTTTCCTGTCTTGACATAGTTTTCTGTAAAATGTTTATCATTTAGGGGGAGCAGTATTTATATTGATGGGCCCTCCTTTGGAAGGTATTTTGAATATGATTTGCTCATTTAGTGAACACAGTGGGGGAAAAACTCCCTTTAAAAACTTTTTAAATATCTTTGAAATCATGCGTCATGTACAAATTAAATAATAATTTCAAACTTAGGAAATTAATCCTAATCTTTGGTATGCAAATGTATATATTTAAGTACTTATTTTATGCTTTAAACATTATATTCTTAATCAGCAGCTTCAAAAAGACAGATTTCTTTCATAGCATTGAGTACAAATATATGTCCTTGGTAAAGTTTAGTACTGAGGATATCACACTGAGAAAAAGTTATTTTTACCACAAGATGGCAGCATTGTACCATAATCTTCCTCTCCACATTTTCATACTCCAGCTCACATTTTTATTTTGCATAGCATCAATACTCCCTTCACCCCTGCTGTGCAGAATATATTACCAAAATAAATCTTTTTTTTCTTTGAGCAATAAGTTTTAACACAAACTGGCAACATAAGATATAATAAAATCAAAACATAAAAAGACATGACAGAAAAATCCAAATGATTTTAGAAAGCAGGACAGTCAGGAAACCCGTTTGTTTATTTGTGTTGTTTCTCTTCAGTCTGAGCTATAAGTGCTCCCACGCCCCTCTGTGCCATGAGGAAGACTGTGGTCATGATGAAGATTAGGGAAAGCACAAAGGTGCACACCTTCCCCCCACAATGCCTGTGTTTGATCTGAATATAAACACACACACACACACGTGTATGTGTGTGTGTGTATATATGTATGCACACATATACACACACACACACACACACACACACACACACACACACACACACACACACACACACACACACCCTACCCCTGCAGGCATGTGCATATACCCTCCATCCAAAACTACGATTCCTCTTCCTCTCCATTCTCCTCATCTTCCTCTTCCTCTTCCCACTGTGGCTGTGTGAGTGGTGTGTGGCCCCTGCAGCTCTCTGCAGCTCTCCAGAGGAACGCGGGGTAGCTGACGGTCCCCGGCCCCAGCAGGGCTCCTCTGTGTGAGACTCCACAGCCGTCTGGGCCATGCTGCGATGGGAACTGGGCAGCCGAGGATGATGGCACTGCGGGAGCCGAGGGGTGTGGGCGGGGCTCGGCCGGGGGGGAGGCGTGGCCCTCGGGCCCCCGCCGTGGTCTGCGAGTGCGGAACTCCAGGCAGCTGTGACCCTTGCGGTGACGCTGCAGGTGGTCCTCCCGGGCGAAGGCCTTGTGGCACAGGGGGCACTCGTACGGGCGGTCGCCGCTGTGCAGGGACAGGTGGTTCTTCAGGTCGTAGGAGTGCAGGAAGCGGGCGGGGCAGCTGGGGCAGGGGTACGGGCGCTCACCCGTGTGCTTACGCATGTGGATTTTCAGCTTGTCATTCCTGCAGAAAGAATGAGAACACAGCCATGGAACAGAAGCTAAAGGGAGGGAGCTGCAGGAACAGCTACAGGCAAATCAGAGCAGATGAAAGCGTGTGGTACGTACCGCGTGAAGCGCACGCCGCAGGCGCTGCACTGGAACGGCTTCTCCCCCGTGTGAGTCCTCATGTGGCGTGGCAGCTTTCCTGCACCGTGGATGATTTTCTGACAGACAGGACACTGCTGTGGTGTCTGAGACTTCCTCTTCCTGACTCCGCCCTCCGCTGCTCTACTCACTGCCATGTCAGCCTGTGTTTGGGTATGGTGAGATATTACTGGCTCCTCCCCTCTGGACTCCTCCTCCTCTGAAGGAAGATCTTCAGGTCGTACTGGCGTTCTCACCAGAGACCAGTGTGCACCTCCGTTCAACTCTGCCCCATGGTGGCTGCTTCTCACAGCTCCATTCTGTGCTGCCCCTGGGAAGGACTCTTTATGCTCAGATGTAGGGTTAGGGTCGGGTGTAGGGTTAGGGTCAGGTGTAGGTGGGAGGTCGTACTCAGGTGTGTGCCGTTTGACCTCAGACGGCGTGTCCCGCCACACTGGCAGTGCCGGCGAGGTGGTCTTCGCTACGTTCCGTCGGTCTTGTTTCCTGCGTGACGGGGCGCGCCGGCCGTCCTCCGCCGGACTCTCCGCCTCCCCCAGGATGTGTCGGCAGGCGTCGGCTACGCACTGTATGCCGAGCAGCTGGGCCCCCTCCAGCACCTCCCGCATGCCAGAGCTGCGGATGGTGAGCGTGGCCGTGTAGGCGAACTCCAGCAGAGCGTCCAGCGCGTCTGGAGACACACAGTCCAGCTGGCACACACTACAGCTCCCTCCCACACCCTCACCACCCTCACCACCCTCACCACCCTCCTCCGCCCCAAACAGCCGCCGAAAATACAGGCTAACAGCAGCCATGACGGAGCGATGGGTGGGGTAACGGGCTCCCCGTGAGGTCAGCGTGAGGTCACACAGAAGGCCCGAGCGACGTTGGGCATTAAGGCGAGACAGGAGTTCACTGCTGTGCTCCGGGAAGGGGATCCCGATCAGACCGTCCTCTCCTGGAGACATCGCCACCTGCAGGCGGAGAGGACCACTTACAGCTCAGGGTTAACATTTGCATTAGCCTTGCTTTTAAATCTATTTTTTGGGCTTAGGGTTATAGGATGGTGCCCTTGGAACAATAATAGGGTTAGTGATTAAGGATTATAGGGTTAGTGATTATTAGGTTTATAGGGTTAGTGATTATAGGTTTATAGGGTTAGTGATTATAGGTTTATAGGTTAGTGATTATAGGTTTATAGGTTAGTGATTATAGGTTTATAGGGTTAGTGATTAAGGTTTATAGGGTTAGTGATTATGGGTTTATAGGGTTAGTGACTATTGGGTTTATAGGGTTAGTGATTATTGGGTTTATAGGGTTAGTGATTACAGGATTATAGGTTAGTGCCCTTGTGAGAATCTATGGTTAGGGTTATTGGGTTCATGGTTATAAGGTTATAGGACCTTGTGAGAACTAGATTCTGAGCTATTGCTTCTGTAGTTCACCTTGTAGTGCAGGTAGAGCAAGTTGCTACTCGTACTGATGAAATATATTTAGGTCACTCTGGATAAGAGTGCCAAACACTGTGAATTTACCCCTCAGGCTGCTGCAGCCTACATGTCAAATGCTGTCATTTAAGGGTTGATCCTAGACAATGGTCATTTAGATAGGGTTAAGGTTTAAAGGTTGACCCTAGACAACTGTCAATTTAGTTAGGGTTAAGGGTTGACCCTAGACAACTGTCATTTAGTTAGGTTGACCCTAGACAAGGGTTAAAGTTTGACCCTACACAACTGTCATTTAGTTAGAGTTAAGGGTTAAAGGTTGACCCTACACAACTGTCATTTAGTTAGGGTATAAGGGTTTACCCTACACAACTGTCATTTAGTTAGGGTTAAGGGTTGACCCTACACAACTGTCATTTAGTTAGGGTTAAGGGTTGACCCTACACAACTGTCATTTAGTTAGGGTTAAGGGTTGACCCTACACAACTGTCGTTTAGTTAGGGTTAAAGGGTGACCCTAGACAACTGTCATTTAGTTAGGGTTAAAGGTTGACCCTAGAAAACTGTCCATTTAGTTAGGGTTAAGGGTTGACCCTAGACAACTGTCATTTAGTTAGGGTTAAGAGTTGACCCTAGACAACTGTCATTCAGTTAGGGTTAAGGGTTGACCCTAGACAACTGTCATATAGTTAGGATTACCCTAGTCAACTGTCATTTAGTTAGGGTTAAGGGTTAAAGGTTGACCCTAGACAACTCATTTAGTTAGGGTTAAGGGTTTACCCTAGACAACTGTCATTTAGATAGGTTGACCCTAGACAAGGGTTAAGGGTTGACCCTACACAACTGTCATTTAGTTAGAGTTAAGTGTTAAAGGTTGACCCCTACACAACTGTCATTTAGTTAGGGTTAAGGGTTGACCCTACACAACTGTCATTTAGTTAAGGTTAAGGGTTAAAGCTTGACCCTAGACATTTAGTTAGGGTTAAAGGTTGACCCTAGACAACTGTCATTTAGTTAGGGTTAACGGTTGACCCTAGACAACTGTCATTTAGTTAGGGTTAACGGTTGACCCTAGACAACTGTCATTTAGTTAGGGTTAACGGTTGACCCTAGACAACTGTCATTTAGTTAGGGTTAACGGTTGACCCTAGACAACTGTCCATTTAGTTAGAGTTAAGGGTTGACCCTAGACAACTGTCCATTTAGTTAGAGTTAAGGGTTGACCCTAGACAACTGTCCATTTAGTTAGAGTTAAGGGTTGACCCTAGACAACTGTCATTTAGATATGCCTTGCTGAAATGGGTGAGTTAGGGTTAACGTTCTAGGGTTGCAATAATGACAGGTCCAACGGCAGCAGGTCGGTGACCTCATGGGTCAGCACTAATCAGACCATAAGACTTCAGACTTCTCCTAACCCTCACACTCACCCTCACACTCACTTTCAACTAGCTGATTAACTAAAAGGCTATTTGGATTTGACTCTCCAAAAATATGTAGATACACTATATACATACTTTATGTTAGTTACAATTCCTGGCATTTAGAGAAGGGTTTAAATGGCATTTACAGTTTATGGTTAATAAACCAGAGGTCAAAAGTAAGAATGAAGTCACAGATTTCTCTACACTTCAGAATTTTAAAAGAGCATAAAAGACAGAGAGAATGTTTATGTCGGGGGTGGATCACGCAACACATGCACAGGGAAACACAGTAGCAGCAATGAACACTTTAATCTTGGTCCCAATTCGTGTTCATTTTAATCTTTATCCACTCCCGACATGTTGTGCATGTTCTAAAAGGCTTTACATTTACGGCATTTAGCAGACGCTCTTGTCCAGAGCGACTTTAGATCAAGGGGTTGGGGTTGGGTTGGGTCTCTCATAGGCCAGACTAAACAGGGCATCAAACTTTATCTAATTTGATAACAGTAAAAATTACTGTTGGTTTAGATTTCTTACAATACATTAAGCAAAACAAATTTCATAATTGTCATAATAATTGGTGCCCAGGACAAAACCACTGAATCATGCTTAATATCCAACAGATACTGTACAAAACAAACACTGCAGATAGAGCAGTATATAATGAGTATAAGCTGTTGTACTACCACTTGTTTTGATATAATGTGTTTCCTCATCCAACCCCCCCCCCCCCCCTCCCCCCCTCCCCCTTTCAGTTCTGCAGAAGTGCACACACCTGAGCCTGGAACTTTCCACCAACAACCAACCACTGCTCTACTTCCCCTTAGCAACCAGCAGCCCCTCTCCAGCCCATAATACTGCCCCAAAGAGCAACAGGGATGTACTCAACAACCAGATATCGGCGCACCTGAATAACCTGCTCCAAAACGTGCTTGCTTGCTCGCTCGCTCGCTCTCACACTCTCACACTCTCACACACACACACACACACACACACACACACACACACACACACACACACACACACAAACACACACAAACACACACAAACACACACACTCCCTCTCATTCCCTCTACCTCTCCTTCTAGGAGTGAGGTTTCTTCAGAACAGGTGTGGCACTTCTGGTGGTTCTGGTAGTATTACACAAAAAGAGTTTAGTGGTTCAGTATAGAAGAGTTCATTCTCTGTTTATCAGTGTTATGTGAGACTGTATCGCACACATGCTGAACAAACACCTTAGCTTAGCACGAGTGCTCTCCCTCAGTCCTGCTCACATTCATACACGCTAAATCACACACACCCATCACTGATGGAGGGTTTTCACTCTGAAAACTGACCAAGCATGCCACACAGTCCAAGCTAAACCAAAACGTCCCCAAGAAGGGGGAGCAGTGCGGGTGGAGCGTACCATTCTCCCAGCCATGGAGAGCCGGGGCACTGCGAGCTGAAGACGTGATGGAAGGTGCGTCATGGCATTCGTCCTGTATGTGTCTTCAGCGTCCTCTCTTCCCAGTGGGGACTCTCACCCTTCACTCTCACCCTTCACTGTCTCTCGATTCTGCGTCCGCCTGCCTTCACTCCCTTATTGCTGCTGTGCTCTGAACGTTTGGGGTTACTCACCCTCCAGTGGGGATAACTGACTTGCTTTATCCGTTTCGTTGTTTCTTCTTCCTGTCTTCTGAAAAAGGTGTTTGACGAAGAATAGCAGAGATGGAGAGATACCCCTCCCCCTCGCCTACGGTCCCTCGCTCCAAACACATCAGCTTGTTTCGGAACGATCATAAATTTCCGAAAAACAAAATCCCTCGACCTCTACTTTACACACACACACACACACACACTCACACACTCACACACTCACACACACACACACACACACACACACACACACACACACACACACACACACACACACTAAGCAGTCTAAAGCAGGAAATACCATTACAAGGCAAAGGAAAGATGAGCACCTCGGTGCCACAGTGGATGAACTTCAGAGTATGTTTGGCAAACCAACACGCCAAAGCAAACAGTCCAGGGAGTCCAGGGGGATGAAGATGCTGGCCATCATTTAGCCTTTTAGCCCTCCCCATTTACACAGTAACCTGCCAGCGGTTGCGGGGTTTAGGTCAGGGGGCACAGCAGCAGTGAACTGCAGATGTTAGGGTCAAGGGTCAGCACTCCAAGGTTAAGGCTTCAGCTCAGGGGCTCATGCAGGTTGATCTCAACTGGAGAAAGAGTGAAATTTATCTTTACTTACTGCAGTACTCCAGCTCACCCCAGCTCCCTGCTCACTCACTCACTCACACTGCCAACACACGCACTATCTGTCCATATATTAACAACAGCTTAATGTACTGTGTTTGTCCTACACAAAACCTATTTAGGTGGCAAAAGAACTCTTGAATAAATTTAAGCAAATGACCTGAAAAAATTTGAGAAGCAAACAAAAGAATAGCAAATAAAAATTAAAACTGCTGGCAAACTGTGAGAGTGGTGTGGGCATGGTTTATATTATTTGTATTTAGAGTTTACTATTATGGTTCAGGCCTGTTCAGTGACTAATAAAACCCAAAATATTTCATATCTTATAATCACCAATGTTTGGCCAATTTACATGGTTTAAATTCATACATATCCTTCTATTACCTGAATTATTTAGAACTGGAATATGTGATTAGGGTGTAAAACCAGGATTTAGTTAATTTTGTTACTTTTGTAATTAGTCATTTCTAAAGATACTCTGTGCTGATTCTGGATCAATCTAATGAAGCTACAGCAGTATTTTGCAGCAATTGGGATTAATTTTCAGTTAACAGTATTCTGAATCCTGGCTTATTATTATTATTATCATAACCCTTAATGTTATGTTAACCTTTGCTGCTTTGACACTTTGTGGAAGCGACCTGGTCTTAATTAAAGAGCTGCCCTTAAGTGTACTGTTTACATTGACATTGATAAATGTTTATCACTACACACAGTATTTAGTTATAAATTATTAAACTGTTTAGTTATAAGTACTGATCACATTTAAACTGGAAATGAACAAATGCAAATTACAGGCAATTTGTGAATTTATTCTACATGAAGAATAAAATTAAAAACAAACAAAAATATTATATATAGCCTATCCTGTGTTTGTACTGATTTGATTATATATACTTAAATATTTTTGATGGCAGAAATAATAAGGCAATGAGATTAACAGCGCTTTAATCCTCATCCAACTCAAAATGAAGGCTAATTGTCACAACATGTTGTGGTGACAGCACACACACCACTACTCTGACATTCTGTCCAGAACGGTCGAATCTGACAAACATGCGGAGTGTGTGAGCTAATGTCTGGGCTCATAGGGAACGCTCTTCGACCTTAACCCTTTTCATCTTATTTTAAATAATTTAAGAATTCTTGTTTTGACAAAAAATTATATTACTGCATAAATTAATGCATAATTTTAAAGTAAGTTCATGACAACTGTTATCACACAAATAAAAAAAATAACTCAAACACCACCTGTCACCTCATTATTAAAAACACCACCCACCACCTGTCACCTCCACCCCATTATTGAAAAGCACCACACACACTCCACCCATTGCAAAAACTATTTGAAGTTGCTGATCCCATGACCTGGACATGTTTGTTTCTGGTTGGTTGGATTTGACGGTTTTATTTTAACTGATTGCCCTGGTCAGTACATAAATGCCCAGAGGAGTGTATGTAACCCCCATGTTGCTGCGAAATGTATTCAAGGCTCAATTAATAAATTCCTTATTTTACACATGTACCATATCCACAGCGCCTTCTCAAGCTTATTGCAAAATGGAATCTAAATATTGGAAACTATCCACTGTGTAGAAATTATACAGACCAGATATCTCAAAATATACTGGGTGGGTGAGATGAAAATGTTTGACAATGAGCAGCAGCAGTAATGACCCTGCAACTGTAATAATATTAATGACCCTGCAACTGTAATAATATTGCATGCAAGTGACAGATGTTGGCTTTACATTAGCAATCGTGCTCAAACATCACTTCTCATTCATCACTGCTGTTATTATATCTTCTGAAAAACTACAGGACTTTCACCTCATATTTAACATATTTTACAGCATGTGAAGTTTTACGTGACTGTTGTCCTGAAACAGCAGGTTAGTGTTAACCGTAATACTGATCACCAGGACTTACATCGCCACGCATGCAAACATGAAATGTGAATCTCCTTCCTTGCAAAACACAAAACACCTACAATGAGGTACTGCAGCACTGCCCTAAAACTCACTAATTTCTTCTGAATAGCAAGTACAGTAAAGATGGCTCAACACTAACAAGAAGCACCCACACACTCACACCCTCACACCCTCTCTGTCGCAAACATTTGGAGTCTTTGCCTTTTCTCAATTTCTCTTAGTCACTTCATCTCCTTGGTTCATCATCCCCGTTTATGACCTGCTGTCTTGTTCACTCGATCACATTTCAGCTTCAATCACAAACCGCTCCTCCGGGCTTTGGTTGTCTCATATGCCAAACAAGATCGGACCATACAAATGTCAGCCATTTTAATCCTTACGGTCCAGTATGAACCTTTCACAAGGCAACAAAGCACTGGACAAAGTTGAAGACGGCAAACACGTCTGGCAAAACTGAACTATACTAAACAGGACTGAACAATAATAAATAGGACTGAACTATACTAAACAGGACTGAACTATATTAAACAATACTAAGCAGTACTGATCAAGACTATTGGAAATATTTTGTAATAGTTTGTTTTATGTGTCCTCCCCTCACATTTCAAATTCAATAATTATTCAACATTCAAAAATAAAAACTAAACCAACATAGGTGTTTAAGTTTTAAAACATGGTTTAAGTTTTAAAACATGGATGACAAATTAAGAGGTCACAAAGAGCAAAAGCATAATTGAGAATAAAATGTTTCTGTTTGCCTCACAGCGGATACGGTCCTCCCACTGCTCTCTGAACAGATCACATCGCCTCTCCCATCCGACAATATGGTTTCCTAGTCCCTCACACTATGAGATCTACGACCAAAAGAAACCAACGACTTCTACCCACATTTAAGCTCCGAGGGTTGATATTTTAAAAGCACAAAACACTATACATCTGAAAGGAGCTTCACTATACTAACAGCTATACTAACAGCTATACTAACAGCTATACTAACAGCGCACACACACAATACTCACTGCATTCTGCTACTTTTTTCTCTTTTACACTCTTGGTCTCCATTCTGCTGCCTGCCTGTGACCTGTGACCTGCTGTATGTCGTCCACATCTATCGTGATCTGTGACCTGCTGTATGTCGTCCACATCTATCGTGACCTGTGACCTGCTGTATGTCGTCCACATCTATCGTGACCTGTGACCTGCTGTATGTCGTCCACATCTATCGTGACCTGTGACCTGCTGTATGTCGTCCACATCTATCGTGTCTTTGCTGACATTCCCACTGCCCTGCGATGTCCAACATGCATCGCACCACCAGCATCAGAGAAATGGATGGAAAATCTGATCATACGGACCGTGACAACAGATTCCTTGAGACATTTCAGCTAAGCCTGCACTGAGTGAGCTGCTACTGCTATGAAACTGGACATTTTGTTCATTGTAATGTAATATAACAAACAGTAACATTTGATAAGCCTCACACAGTCATTAATGAATCTCCAGTGAATTCTGACTGATCTTTGCAGTGGAAGGAGTGCTTGGAGCTGTGCCACACAATGAGAGATTCAGAAGTGGCTAGGTTTAGGGCTAGGGCTAGGTTTAGGGCTAGGCTTAACCCTAACCCTGTCTTCATTTTACATTATGAAGCAGTTATGGAATTCTAGAAAACTGCGCAGAGCTGTATTTGAAATGCTATTGCATATCAGATATTTTGCTTTTTAAGAAATGTATTAACCACCATTTAACAGAGCTCAGTAGTTTCTTATAAACATTTAGATCCTATTTAAAAACAATAAGGTACAAAAAATTTGCAAAGCATAAAACATAGAAATGACAAAATCAAATTGAAAGAAAAATGAAAGACATGGCAGCTAAAAACATTGTGTTAATTTCATTTAGATTGCTAAAATGATGATAGCCATGCACTAAATAAAGCTTTTAAATAAAGCTTTTTAAAATAAACAGTTGTATGCACTGTAGCTAATAACTGCCAATTTGAATTGAGAAATAATTAAAAACTCTCTGAAATGATGTTAGTGGGAAATTGAGAGGGTATGTTCCTGTCTGCAGTTTACATCCGGTGCCTCTCTCAGTCTCTCTCACACACACACACACACTCACACACACACACACACCCACCCCCACACACACACACCCCAAGAAAACCCAAAGTAGCCTTTACAAACCAATAAGAATAATCAGATAGGAGGATGAGTTCTCATAGTCAAAGCTCCAATCAGGTGTCAACATCTATCCCAGCTCCTGCAGATTCTCTGATACAGAACTGCCCTACGCTGGTCACGGTATCATATCATGGTCAAATCAGTTTAAATATCCACAAAAGTATTTGCTAAACAGCAATAGTCAACCAGCCAAAATCAAATGATGATTGTAACCAAGGCCCATACACACACACACAGGTTTCAGTTTCCCAAAAGTACACCGGTGAGCCGAGTGGAAATTTCGAGTCATGCTTCCCTGTTCATACTGTCTGCTGTTCATGCTACTCACACTTCTGCTTTGGTGCTCATTCTGTACCACAGAGCAGTGTGTGTGTGTGTGTGTGTGTGTGTGTGTGTGTGTGTGTGTGTGTGTGTGTTTCACTGAGGAGGACGTTATGGAGGGTGTGCTTGTGTTGCAGAGGAGCGTGGTGCCGTGTGTGCGTGTGCGCCCCGTAAAAGACTCGAGCAGTGATGAACAAAATTACGTGCGCCTAATCTGTAAATACTAGTGCAACACCACACACAAACATCATTAACTGAGCCAGCTCTCTCTCTCTTCACTAAAGTTCTTTCATGTACAGTAATCCCCAAATGTCAGACAATATTTTCATGGACCGGCCTTTAAAGTAGGGGTGATAAATACGATTAAATAAAACGACTGGCATAAAAACGAATATAAACCACATAAAAAAAACTCAACAGACGCACCAACGGATGTAATTGGGAGAGAATCCCAAATAGTTTTTATATTTTTCAAAATAAAACATCACTCAGACTCTGATCATATATGTGTATGTATATTTTCTGTGCGGCCCGGTACCAAATGACCCAGGGACCGGTACCGGTCCGCAGTCCGGTGGGTGGTGACCGCAACCCTAGAGAAAACATTTGAAGTTCAATTACTGGACACTCAGCAACATTCCAGTTCCCTGGAGTTCAGTGAGACACAGAGCAGAGGCTGAATCACACCTCACCTTCAGAAATGATCAAGTTGTGCAGAACAAACACACAGACACAGTGATGCATCTGTGCCCCCTTAGTGCATGTGTGATTGAGAGGAGAATGTCTGTTTTCAGGGACTGCAAGGCAGAGCTGCACTGAGACTGCACTCACTCTATAGTAACAATCACTACTGGACTGAGTTCTGTTCCAGTGGATAGTGGTTTAGGGTTTAGGGTTCAGGGACAGGGTTAGGGTTTAGGGTTCAGGGACAGGGTTTAGGGTTCAGGGACAGCATTAGTTCAGCGCCACAATGCTCCACTACGGCTTTCTCTTTAACACACAGGGTTTAGTGAATGCTAGAGTGGCCGTGTATGTGTATGTGTGTGCAGCAGTTTCTCATGGGATGTTCAGTGTCTAGGGTTAGAGGAACCTTTTATATAAATGTTTCCTCAGTGTTCCTGGCAGTGCAGGATGGCATGCATTAGCATTAGGGTTTAGGGTTAGGGTTAGGGTTAGGGTTAGGGGTTAGTCATGTGGCATACAGCTGGGTTGGTGTTCCAAGCACCTGTAACAGTATTTAAATATATGTGGAAGTATTAAAACATGAAGACCCAGAATGGTACTAAACCTTTACCACCAGTATCACCAGGGCAAAGGAGGGTAAAATGTAAAAAAAAATAAATAAATAAAAAGACAGAAAGAAAGATGAGATAAATGCAAGAGAAAAAGGTGAGATCTAAACGAGTATGAGATGAGAGGAAGAAATCAGAGGAAAACAAACTCTAAAGAAGTCTGAGATTTGAGGAACGATCTCGTAAGCTAAAAAGAGCAGGTGCATCTTATTCTAAAAACAGATGAGTTCTTCGAAAACACACAAGAAAGGGTGAGGGTGGGTGGGTGGGACTGTGTGCCTGGTGGTAAAAACATAGCGATAGATATTTAGGGGAGAGAACAGACAGGAAAATCAAGTCTGAAAAACTCAAGCTGAGTGGCTGGTGGGGTAAAATGAGTGGGAGATGTGTGTCAAAGACAAAGAACTGATAGAACGAACAAGGAGAGAGAAAGAAAGCAAGAGAGGGTGAGATGGGGGAAAAGTCTGAACAGACAAAAATGGGGTGTGAGTGGGAGAGACAGGAAACTGTGCACAGGTGTGTGTGTGTGTGTGTGTGTGTGTGTGTGTGTGTGTGTGTGTGTGTGTGTGTGTGTGTGTGCATTTGTGTGTGTGTGTGTGAGACCCGTCAATCCTTTCATCCTAGTAATTCTACTTCTAGGCTAAACTTCTATTTGTAGATTACACTACTGAACTAAATGTCTTAAACAGGAAAAAAACAGTGATTGTCCTGGGGGGACTTGAGTGACATCTGTGAGTCCATCAATGTCTGCCTGATTTCTAAATCAGCAACAACATACCTCTGAAACTCTATAGTCCACTTAAGCACTTGTATCGTGTGTGTCACCATATGTACGAATGTGCGCAAGTGTGTGAGGAGTTAGACTTTGATCTACAGTATCTGTATCTGGTCAGGACTTACACGTCTGCCCTGAACTCTGTGTGGGAACTCAGATGTGCAACATTGCATGTAGAGATCCTGTGAGTGTGTGTGTCATAGCAGTGTAGGGGTCCTGTGTGAGTTTGTGTGTCATTGCATTAGCAGATTTCAGCTACTACCCTATAAGGGAGGGTCCTAACAGTTTTGTGTTGTGTGTTCGTGAGATGTTGCAAAACCGACTGATCCTCATCAATTTCCTGTTTCTCCACTCTTTCTCTGTTCTTTGTCTCTTTATCTCTCACTGTTTCTGTACCTCGTGTAGACCTCTCAGAAGAAATGTACAATAAAGTCACAGACAAGATGGAACACAACAACACAAAGAAATGGGAGAGTGCCTGATGACCTGAGACCACACGAAAATGCACACGACTCACAGAGGAATAAGGGAGTGAGTGTTAGCGCATGGCTGAGTTACACTTGTGCACACACTGCACCTGCCTAAACTCAACCTGCCTAAACTTCAGATCCACCATCTCATTACAGCGCTGGAAACACCTGTGAACTTACAGCTGATCCAGAAGCAGCTCCAGGCTCATAGGACTGAAAGTGTAGTGTGTTTACCACTGAATCATTTTACACCGTGTTCCAATATAAGTGTACGTGTAGTGTGTGTGTCTGGTGGTCGGTTGTCAATATGACTGAAACTTCAATCAAAAAAAGGAAATGCCAGTCCGCTTCCTCTCGCGGGACAGACAGTAGAGCTACAAATGCCAGATCTTGCATTTTCCCACTGATCCCTCCCACCCACCCGTCCTCCTGTGGTGACTCTTCCCCTGTGTGAGAGCATGAAACTGAAACTCCTAAAGTGTGATCAGGGGGAATTTTACACAGGTCCTTGTGCCCTAATTAAAACATTTACAGGAATGTGTGTTTGGGGTGTGTGTGGGAGACTCTCTGTGGTTCAGGGTCTTTTAGGGGATGATCTTCGAAGAAAAAAAAAAAATTGTCTTTGGCATAGTTGATGAATCTCACCCTCTACCCATCCAGTGAGAGAGACAGAAAGAGAGAAAAAGACAGAGAGAGATCTTACCTAAAGCCCATAAACTCCCAGCTGCCCACTATCCTGTCCTCTCTCAGGCTGGGGTGTCGATCTTCCTTGGGCTGTTGGGGAACAGACAGGGTTTGAGTTTAAATTAAATCCCACAGCTGGGATTAAACAACAGGGCAGGACAGCAGTGCACAAGGACTAGCAGGTGAGACCAGAGATCAACGTCCTATGGCACCGACATGTCTGGACTGTTCACACAGCCTCCTGGATTCCTCTGATGATTATGATTAATTGAGGCAAATGTGAACTAATCTAGAGTTAGAGCTAAAGTAATCTGTTTGATGGACAAAGATCCAGCCACCAAACCTCTGGTGAGAGACAGTGAGAAACACCTCTGACACAGCACACACAGCTCTGTTCAGTTCCACGGTGAAGCCCCTCAGACACCTGCTAATCACAGTTTTAAACTGGTCCTCAAAGTGCTCCTATGTGAGCGGGGAGAGCGGGGATGGCAGAAGAGGAGAAAGGACAATGACTTTAAGAGATGAAGCATTTACGCACCCATCCCTGACCCTGGGACTATTTACACACTTTACACACACTGCTATTAATCAAAAGTTCACAATCTCCACAAAGCAGAAACACACACACAAAAAGTACAACCACTAAAATATTTTATTTAGTTTAGTTCTAATAGATGTTACATCTAAAACAAAAAAAATCCTTGTGACTTCTGACCATTATTAAATTCAGTTATTTTACTTTTTTTGCTTTACTTTCTTCAGAATCAGTGAACACGCATCATAAGGACCAGTACATGAAGACCTACATGATTATTTTATTTATTTTTTCTTTCAGGTCAGACCACTGTACAGATAGTTGATACACACTGGGGTTTTATACATGTGTATTCGTATGTATATTTTAGAATGATTTAATATGATTTAGCTTCAGTTGTTTGCTGCTCTCCCTAAACCCATAAACAAAAGACCCAAGACCTGCGGCAAAACAACTCTCTCTAGTGTTCACATGAACGCTAACCTGCATACACACGCCTACAACAGTGAGCCTTCATACACATGAAGACCATCTAAAACAGCTCGTTCAAGAGTGTATAACTGAAGGTAAACTTATCAACCACTCACGCATGCATACACGGAGTCTTCAGAAGGCTTTCAGAAATAAACACTCAACACATGCCACACGGCCAGGGCCGGAGTGGGACACCTTTTCAGCCCGGGAGTTTTATGCCCAAATCCGGCCCAAAATTATTTTTCCCTCCCAATTGGCCCAAACTAGAGATTAACATGAACCGGCCCATCGGGAATCCTCCCGAATCTCCCGATTAGCCACTCCGGCTCTGCACACGGCCCATTTCAAGTGCACGTGCTCCCTGTGCGTCAGCGCTGCATAATTATTGGGGGCAAATTTGTGGCGTAACGCTTGAAGGATTTCATTCTTAAAAGGACCATTTGGGTAAGATGACTACAGATTTACCGGCTGCAAGGCGGACACGGGAGGGGCGCGTGAGAGGAGCAGGAGCTAATGACACAGGTAATGAAGTTACCATGGCGGTGAGGGCAGGATGAGACAGACACACCGGGGGGGGGGAGGATCATTATCAAACCACCTCTGCTGTCCTTCACAAAAGCATGTGACCTCTGGAGTCAGACCGCATTTCTAACCTTTTATGTGGCATTACTGTGGATGTTGGCATACGCGTCACTATCGAGTTTAACGCTTTTCTAAGAAGATCCAGTCTGCGTGTCAGGACCGTCAGCCTCCTGAGCCGGTCGGGCGGGTTCCGCCGGTGCTCCTCCGTATGGGAGAGTCAGCAACACATTTATACTGAGGAAGTAGCACCCTCAAGCCGCCTCCTAACTGACTTTTAGCTTCAAACCTGTCGAAGGAACGACCAACGCTGGTGTAACACCGCCTAACGTGAGCAAGCAGCCGCGGTGGAGTGAAGCATATGAATAATGATCAGTCACCAGAACCACGATGATCTTTCCCACTGTTTCTACATCAAACTTTTATTAAGAGGGTCAGTAACTATACGTTAACGTCGCGTTTGCTGTTCCACACGAACAACAATCCAAACTAAATCAATCGACTAACGCAATGGGAATGTCGGCTTATCGATATCCCAACGTGAAGGTGTGTTGTGCGTGAGATGGTTTGGGTTTTGAATGTCACCAGGCTGCTATAATTAGCTGCAGACTATTCGGAGGTCTACAAACGACTCACCTGTCCAGCCGCCGCACAGGTAGCCGAGAGGCTTTACAACCCCAGCGATTTAGTACGTGTTCTGCAATACACATAAAGCACAAATACAGCCGCTTAACTGGACCGATGTGCTGTCGCTAGAACACCAATGATCTTAGATTTATTAAAGGAGGAAATAACCAACACGAATAATCTTAAAGAATAATAATAAAGGAGGAAATAACCAACACGAATGATCTTAAAGAATAATTAAAGGAGGAAATAACCAACACGAATGATCTTAGAGTTATTAAAGGAGGAGATAAGCACGTCATGGGGTTACCGAACACCCGTGACGTGGTCGGTTCCGACACCCCGCTGAAGGACGCAGTGATAAACGCGGATCAACGCTAATAACATTTGGACATGTCGCCATTTCTGGAAAACCTGAAAAGTAATGACGTTTGCCTTTTACAGCGGAAACGGTAGGAAGATGAGCGTTTTACCTGAGTCCGTGTCACCTGAGTTGTTTCTCCGCGTCCCACCTGAGCGGTGCTCGCTTCCTGAAGCGACACTGCGGTGCGGCCGTGCGCCCCCCTCCCGTCACGGTGGGAACACCTCCCTCCACCCGCTCCTCTCTCCTCCTCCTCCACCCGCTCCTCTCTCCTCCTCCACCGGCCTCTTCCCAGTCGCGCTGTGCCCACTCGATTTGACTGCCAGTCTTTTCCAGTCCTGCTGGTCGGCTCGACCCCTGGCGGAGCGCCGCTCTAGTTGTGCCCCCCCTCCGGTGCGGCTGGCCCGCTCCCGACTCCAGCTCCTCCTCAACCAGGAAGCGCCTTGTGCTCCTTACAGCGCAGCGGCGGATTGGCTCTGGCGGGCTGCGGAGGGTTGCTGGGGTGGGGATGCCAGCAGGGGAGGGTGCGGGTGGTGTGTGTGTGTGTGTGTGTGTGTGTGTGGGGGGTGGGGGGGGTGGGGCATTGCGTTGATATGAAGGACATCTAAAGTGTCCGTGCAAGCTGTCTAAATGAGCAGGCGTGCACAGAACTACCGGCATTAGCAGCTGTGAAAGTGTCTCTGAAAAAGTTTATTTTTTGATTGCGACCAGCAGGAGCGGGAACACGAGCACCTGAGCGCGAGCGTGAGGAGCGCCGCTCACGCGGACGGTGTCTCGCGCCGCACGGTCGGGGTTAGCGCCCTGCTAACGGCATATTTAATTCATTACAGCTGACTGAACTCTGAATGACTGTCTTTATCAAACAGCCTTTCTGAGACGCCTGGCTTGTACGTTTGTAACTGAAAAAACTGAGGTACATTTTAACATTTTCCTGTTGTCTTATTATTGTTGTAGTATAATGACAGTTTGTATGTCGAGGCCTTTGTGATGGATATGTCACAAGTGTCAGCAGGTCTGATGGTAAGGGGATGTCTGTACTGTAAAATGATTCATGCCTAAAAAAACGATGAGACAGAAAAAAACAAGAGAGTGAACAGAGAACACAAAGTGAGAAAGAAAGAGGAAGAGACAGAAAGGAGACACATTTCCTGTTTGAAGTGGTTTAGCGTTTCGAAGATCTGGAGGGGATCACCTCACTATCACAATCTGAACGTCATTCAGCAGACAGAAGTGTGTGTGTGTGTGTGTGTGTGTGTGTGTGTGAGAGTGATTAAAGCATCCCGTGTTGTCTCCACCACCTGCCCACCCCGTGCCAATCTCAGCTCCTGTTTGCTGCTGTTTGAGCTACTGGGTAAGGGCAGATTATGTTTCTGTCCTCCTTTGTCTCACACTCTCGATCTCTCTCACTCCTCCCCAAGCGTTCCCCTTCCTCCTGTGAGGTGTTACTATCAGTCTAAGTACTGAAATTTCATTTAATTTCATCGAGTGTACAATTTTGTGCTCATATTTAATTTGATATTTGACACCATCATGTGGCCAGAACTGGTAATGCAAATTCAGTTATATTACAGATGCATTACTTAACTACAAAATCAAGTTCTACTTTTGCGCTTACATTAGATCTGTATTACAACCTCATTGAAATGAACAATGAGCACATGACTGTTGCACATTGCTACTGGTGAAACCTGATACAGAATTTTTGTTGATGTATTTCCTGTTGTCCACTGTAAATGACAGAAGGTGTGAGAAGAGGTACTTGAGTCCTGGCCCATGTCAGCAGCTCCAGGCCAGCAGTGGCCCACTGGAGAGACGTAAAGGATTTCTGCCACCTGCGTGTGACACACTTAACCTTTGCCATAGAAGCTGAACCTTGATCTTTGGCCAGTTCAAAGTGACTAAACTATGCCAGAGAGAAATGCCAGTTTGTCAATAGCATTATCACCTTCTCCCCACAAAGCACAAATACCATCTAAATTAGCCAGCATCCACACCAATACCTGTCTGGGAATGTGTTCATTCATATGTCAAAACCTTTCCTGCACCCTTTTCTTCATGTTATGGATCAACACTGTCAGCCCCAATTGCCTTTTCCTTATTTTCCAGATATCTATCTCCTAACAGGCATTTTTTACTGAAAACTTCTGCTTCACAAAATGATCTGTGCAAACACTGTAACATCAGTTAATAAACAAATGGACATGTCTGAGTTTCCAGTAGTTTCCACATGACCTGCATGGTCGTCCGTTGTCCCATACAGACCTGTATCACTATACACTATAGTATACTATACTATATACTATACTGAGCACTAACTCAGCTGATACCACTTGCCGTTGTTCTTAAATGTGTCTGTCTATGGTTATTTGTGCTTCTTGGCAAACGTCTAACTTGCAAAACACTAGGTAATGATATTGACTCCTGTAGTTTAGTAGTAGTCTAACTCAATAGTGTCTTGAATTCTGGCCTATCTGTACTATTTCCTAGGATGAATTCTGTGATCAGATGCAAAGCACTTTGTAAGTCGCTCTGGATAAGAGCGTCTGCTAAATGCCATAAATGTAAATGTATCAGTGCAGGTTCAACAGGACCAATCAGAGTGGGGTGGCTCTTTGTCCTCTTCTTGCTCCGTTGGGTTAGGGATATTAGGGGTTAGGGGTTAGGGGTTAGGGTTAGAGCAGAAAAGGCTTTTACAGGTGGAGTTTCCCCACCACTTCTCCACCATCTGAAGTGGGTCAAAAACACTGAAATGTATTTTGATGCAAATTACAAATACATTTTCAAAATAGTTAAAAACAATACATATTATGTCCAAACATTTAATATACATCTTATTCAGTTAAATCCAGTATCAGGAAAATCCAGTATTTTTGAACATGTAGGCACAGGGATATTTACTCTAACAGTGGCTAGAATAAATGGAACATGGAGGCCAGAGTTAGTGGTTATGGGTATGATCATTAGGCCTATAGACAATATAATAAAATGTAAAATAAATTATATTTTAGGGTTTTTAACTATTTTTAGTCATATTCAGTAGAAATTAAAAATATCCTTAATATGTAAATTTAAAATACATGAATAAATGTTCAAGTACTGGCCATTTCTGTCAATCAGTTCTCTGTAACATCTAGTTGAGGGCTGCCAAATCTCTTCCAAAATTTGACAACCACACTGGAGATTTATATACATATATGGTTTATAAATGTATAATCTGAAGAAGATCCCAGATAAGTAACTGCAGTGTTACTATGCAATGTAAAGTGCATAGTAAAGCTATGCAAAGTAAAATAGAACAGTTCTTTATTGTCACTCAGAAAACATTCTTACCAACTATATGTTTAAATTGGGACATTCACTCCATGAGGTTCTAAAGTTTCAGTCATGTAGATCAGTAATTTCATTGCTGCCATAGCAACAAGTGGCTATGCAAACAGATATGTTGTTAATACAATATCCATTAGTATTAAAATGCCTTGGTACTGTAAATAACAAATCCTTAGTCCTGATGGTCTGGAGATGTTCAACAAACTGATCAGTCTTCTCCTGGTTTCTCCAATGTAAAGCTGATTACATCTCTTGGACGTAATGCAGTACACAACACCTGCTGTGGTGATGAGGATGAATCAGTGAGGACAATTTTTTTGTGCCACTTATTTTAGTGGTTGTGTTAATGAATTTACACATAGCACATCTAGAATCGTTGCAGGCTACAGTACCACAGTTTACTAGCCACTTTATTAGGTACACCTTGCTAGTACCGGGTTGAATCCCCTTTTGTGTTCAGAACTGCCTTAATCCTTCCTGGCACAGATTCAACAAGGTACTGGAAACATTCCTCAGAGAGTCTGGCCCATATTGACATCTTGGTTACTGTGAAGGCCATTCATGTACAATGAACTCATTCTCATGTTTAAGAAATCATTCTGAGATGATTCACGCTTTGTGACACAGCAAGTTATCCTGCTGGAAGTAGCCATCAGAAGATGGTAGACTGTGGTCATAAAGGGATGGACATGGTCAGCAACAATTCTCAGGTAGGCTGTGGCATTGACACGATGCTCAATTGATACTAATGGGCCCAAAGTGTGCCAGGAAAATATCCCCCACACTATTGCACCACCACCAGCCTGAACCATTGATACAAGGCAGGATGGATCCATGCTTTCATGTTGTTGACAGCAAATTCTGACCCTACCATCCGAATGCTGCATCGTAAATTGAGGCTCATCAATTTACGCTGCGGTTTTTCCATCTTCTATTGTCCAATTTTGGTGAGCCTGTGTAAATTGGAGTGGCACCCGGTGTGGTGTTCTGCTGCTACAGCCCATCTGCCTTAAAGTTCGACGTGTTGTGTGTTCAGAGATGCTCTTCTGCATGCCTCGATTGTAACTGGTTATTTGAGTTACTGTTGCTGTTCTATCAGCTTGAACCAGTCTGGCCATTCTCCTCTGACCTCTGGCATCAACAAGGCATTTGCGCCCACAGAAACTGCTGCTCACTGGATATTTTCTCTTTTTCTGACCATTCTGTGAAAATCCTAGAGATGGTTGTGCGTGATACTCCCAGTAGATCAGCAGTTTCTGAAATATTCAGACCAACCAGCTTGTCTGGCACCAACAACCATGCCATGCAACCATGTAAAATCACTTAAATCACCTTTCTTCCCCATTCTGATGCTCGGTTTGAACTGCAGCATATCGTCTTGGCCATTTCCACACGCTTAAATGCACTGAGTTGCTGCTATGTGATTGGCTGATTTGACAATTGTGTTAATGAGCAGTTGGGCAGGTGTACCTAATAAAGTGGACATCTTTGATGTCTTGCCCTGCTTGTGTAAGGTGTCGGTGGTCGTCTTTTGGACAACTGTCAAGTCGGCAGGCTTCCTCATGATTGTGTAGCCTACCGAACTATACTGAGAGACCATTTAAATTCCTTTGCAGGTGTTTTGAGTTCATTAGCTGTTTGGCACCAGGTGTCTTCAATATTGAACCATTTCAGGTACAGAATTAGTGGTTTTCATTAGTTTACAGTTATAATAATCAAATTAAAAGAAATAAAACTTGAAATATATCAAGTCTGTGAGTATAATGCGTATAATATACAAGTTTCACTTTTTGAATGGGATTACTGAAATAAATACTTTTTCATGATATTCTAATTTTATGACCAGCACCAGCAAATGACACACACACCTGACATGTGTTAAGAAGCACATTAATCTGATAATTTACATAATTACCTGCCATTTATATAAAATGTACACATTTTCTCATGGATTATACATATTTAGACACACAAACACAAATTAGGGGAAGCAACATACTGATTCTAAATTCTCTTTATTCTCATTAAAATAACCCTTACATCATAAATCCTGTGTATATATCATCCTTTCATAATTATTAGAATCACACTATTGTTTTTGAAGAAAAGCTAAAGCTGTGGTATAAATAAAAATAAACCTTTTGGTCCTTAATGTGCACTCTAGGCATCTGGTTTTAGGAGTAGAAAAGACATCAAAGAACAGGATGTAATGGGACTAAGGGTGAGAGGGTGAGAGATATATCAGTACTAGGAATGTGTGGGGACTGTGTGTGGAGAAGTATGTGGGGTGTGTCAGTGGAGCATGTGTGTTAGGGGAGTGGGGTGGAGTATGTGTGTTGGATGAGTGTGTCAGGTGGAGAAAGTAAGTTCGAGGATTGTGTGGGGTGGAGTATATGTGTTAGGGGAATGTGTTGGGTGGAGCATATAAGTTGGAGGAGTATTTGGGGTGTGTCAGGTGGTGTATGTGTATGGGGTGGAACATGTGTGTTGGGGGAGTGGGTGGGGGGTTGTAGCTGATGGCAACTATAAAGGCAGTTTGACATATCAAAGCTGATCACACAGCTGGAGATGAAAGACAACAGGAACATTTTAAGATCATGTGTTTTACCAGACAGACAGAAAGAAGCCCATATTTACAGAGAACCCGGCAACCTCTAGCACTGTAGTCACTGTGGAAGATGCAACATTTTGTGTAACACAAAAAAACATTTCATTATAGCAGTCATTGTGATGAAGGTTCTAGAACTGTTTAATTTTAGCAACCATTGTGATGAAGGTTCTAGAACTGTTAAATTTTAGCAACCATTGTGATGAAGGTTCTAGAACTGTTTAATTTTAGCAACCATTGTCATGAGAGTTCTAGAGCTGTACTGTCCAAAACTAACACCAAACACCTGAGACAAAAACTTACTACTGGATGCCTTCTAATCACCTTGATTAATGTGATGTTGTAGTTATTTCAGAAATATGCTGTCTATTTATAATTATTTGTGTTAATTTTAAATTGTTATTTTTTTTATCATTTATTTTTATAAAATTTATTTTACATTTTGTGATCAAAATGTAGTGAGGGAGTGAAAATGGAAAATAAATGACATTTCTGGTTATGGCCTTTATCACTTGACATTTCAGTAGTGTAATGGCAGTAAGTGGCATAAGTGTGATAGTGGTGTAGTGTGGTAACATTGTAGTGAGGTAGTGGTGCAGTATGGCAGCTGTGTATTGTGGCAGCTGTTTACCATGGCAGCAGTGTAGTGTGGTAGTTGTGTAATGTAGCATTGTAGTGAGGTAGTGGTGTAGTGTATCAGTAGTCTAATGTGGTAGCGGTATAGTGTGGCAGCTGTGTTGTGTGGTAGTGGTGTAATGTTGTACTAAAGTTGGTGGTATAGAGTGGTAGCATATTGTAGTAGTGGTGTAGTGTAGTAGCAGTATAGTGTGGCAGTGGTGTAGTGTAGTAGTGGTATAGTGTGGCAGTGGTGTAGTGTAGTAGTGGTGTAGTGTAGTGGCGGTATAGTGTGGCAGTGGTGTAGTGTAGTAGCAGTATAGTGTGACAGTGGTGTAGTGTAGTAGCGGTATAGTGTTGTAGTGTAGTAGCGGTATAGTGTGACAGTGGTATAGTATGGCAGTAGGGTAGTGTAGTAGTGGTATAGTGTGGCTGTAGTGTAGAGTGGTATAGTGTGGTAGTGTTGTAGTGTAGTAGTGGTTTATTGTGGCAGTGGTGTAGTGTAGTAGTGGTATAGTGTGGCAGTGGTGTAGTGTAGTAGAGGTATAGTGTGGTAGTGTAGTAGCGGTATAGTGTGGCAGTGGTGTAGTGTAGTGGCGGTATAGTGTAGTAGTGGAATAGTGTGGCAGTGGTGTAGTGTAGTAGTGGTATAGTGTGGCAGTGGTGTAGTGTAGTAGTGGTATAGGGTGGTAGTGTTGTGGTGTAGTAGAGGTATAGTGTGGCTGTAGTGTAGTAGTGGTATAGTGTGGTAGTGTTGTAGTGTAGTAGTGGTTTATTGTGGCAGTGGTGTAGTGTAGTGTCGGTATAGTGTGGCAGTGGTGTAGTGTAGTGTCGGTATAGTGTGGCAGTGATGTAGTGTAGTGGCGGTATAGTGTGGCAGTGGTGTAGTGTAGTAGCGGTGTAGTGTGGCAGTGGTGTAGTGTAGTAGCGGTATAGTGTGGCAGTGGTGTAGTGGCGGTATAGTGTGGCAGTGGTGTAGTGTTGTAGTGGTATAGTGTGGCAGTGGTGTGTAGTAGCGGTATAGTGTGGTAGTGGTGTAGTGTAGTGGTGGTATAGTGTGGCTGTGGTGTAGTGTAGTGGCTGTGGTGTAGTGTAGTAGCAGTAAAGTGTTGTAGTGTAGTAGCGTTATAGTGTGACAGTGGTGTAGTGTAGTAGCAGTATAGTGAGACTGGTATAGTGTGGCAGTGGTGTAGTGTGGCAGTGGTGTAGTGTGGCAGTGGTATAGTGTGGCAGTGGTATAGTGTGGCAGTGGTGTAGTGTAGCAGTGGTGTAGTGTAGTAGTTGTATAGTGTAGCTGTAGTGTAGTAGCGGTATAGTGTGGCAGTGGTGTAGTGTAGTGGCGGTATAGTGTAGCAGTGGTATAGTGATAGTGGTGTAGTGTAGCATTGGTGTAGTGTAGTAGTGGTATAGTGTAGCAGTATTGTAGTGTAGTGGCGGTATAGTGTGGCAGTGGTGTAGTGTAGTGGCGGTATAGTGTGGCAGTGGTGTAGTGTAGTAGCGGTATAGTGTGGCAGTGGTGTAGTGTAGTAGTAGCGGTATAGTGTGGCAGTGGTGTAGTGTAGTAGTAGCGGTATAGTGTGGCAGTGGTGTAGTGTAGTAGTGTTATAGTGTAGTGGTGTTCTGTGTTGGGGTACTATATAGTGCTACTATATAGTGCAACGTTGGTTGGTAGTGGTATTGGTATAGGTTCACTTTTCTAAGCAATTATGTTCAAAATTTTAGAAACTTTATTTTTGACTAATGCTATTTGAGAGCTTGGGGAGACTAGTTTAGTTTAGTTTGACAACATTTATGAACATTGCTTATTACTATATTCCACTGCAGTATGGCTGGCTTAAAAGAAAACTCATGATGGCCACTGCTCACAAAGAACTGCAGAAACACAGCGAACACTGCACATCACTTCATCAGAGATGGTGAAAACAGGATCATGAATGTTCATGTTCATGGAACCTGCTTCAGACACGGAGACAGACCACATATTCAGTAGAATCTAGAGGTTCAGATTGATGGAGCTGCCACGTGTTTTAATGTATTTCCAGTTCTGCTACCTGATCTGCACCTACAACCCATAACACAGCACATGAACTCTGACCAGCTGTCCACGTGTCTACGCCAATGCTCTGTTCCTGTTTACATGTGTGCAGGAAGCTTGTGTCTCAGTGCATCAGATTCTCTCTGGACTATGTTGGCATCCTGTTTCCCCACCTGAGGGGAGGTGGCTTGGGCACCTGGGGCTGGAGATGGAGGGGGTGTATCAGCCAGCAGTGACACAGATGTGGATTTAGATGTGGACAGAGTTGGTCTGGATGAGGAAGCAGTGCTAATGGGTGGGGTTTGTGTAGAGGGAGGGATGGGGACTTGAATGATTGGGGCCTGAGGCTGACTGGGTGTAGCCATACCTGTAACTATACTCTTGTACTCCTTTTGTGTAGGAGTTGGTATAGGTGTAGTTATTAGGGTTAGAACTGGGCTTGTGTTGCGGGTTTGGGTGGTGACTGGGGTTGGTGTGGGGGTGTGGGATTGTGACTGGGGTGCTGTTGTAGTTTGGGTGGTGACTGGGGTTGGTGTGGGGGTGTGGGTTTGTGACTGGGCTGCTGTTGTAGTTTGGGTGTGGAGAAGCATTGGACTTGAAGTGGGAGTTTGTATATGAGTGCCAGTCTGGAACGTGGGAGGAGGTATGCTTTGAGTTTGTGTTTGATCTTGTGTTTGGATTTGTGTAGGGCTTTGGATAGGTGGCAATCGAGCCTGAGAGAAGACAGGATTTTGCATGTCCGAAACAGCAGTGTGGAGAAGAGCGGACATCAGGGCAGTAGATGTTAGATTTTGTAACGGAGCTGAGGTTGGTACAGCAGCAGCTGGAGTTTGTAATGGAACTGGAATTTTCACTGTGCTTGTAATTTGGGTGGAGCCTGAGATGCGGGTTTGGGAAGGTGCTGAAAGAGAGATTGAGGCTTCAGCTTGGGTAACATTTGTAATGGGGGTTTGAATTGTGGTCGGGCTCTGGGTCTGCACTGCTGAATGTGTTGAGGTCTGACCATGAGTGGAAGTTTCAGTTTGGGTGGGAGCTGGAATTGGTGGTTGAGTGTAAGTGGGTGTTTGAATGGGGGTTGGTGTCCGGGTTGGTGTTGTTGCTGCAGGGGGAGGTGGACTGTTGGTGCAGGATAAAGGAGAGGGCTGGGAGAGGGTTTGAGAGAATTTGGAGCGAGGGCTCTGGGGCGCAGAGGTCCCTGGGGAAGTGGATGTGTGCGCAGTGTAGAAAGAGGAGGAGGTTGAAGGGTGAGAGGGGGAGGGAGGTGAGGATTTGCTGTTCTGTGTTTGGAGAGGAGCCAAAGAGGAGGATGTAAAGGGCGGGTCAGAGGAAGAGTGAGGGGGCGGAGCCTGAGCACCAGGCTTTGGCCGCTGTGTTTGGGGGAGGCCTGGTGCAGAGGAGGTGAGAGATGAGAGAGACATGTGTTTGGGGGAGGCAGATACAAGGGGTATAGGGGCATGGGTGGGGGGGTTTGGAGGGGCAGGAGATGGTGTGGGTGGTGTTAGCTGTGTATGTGTGAGTGGAGAGGGCAGTGGGAGAGGTGCAGCAGGTGTTTTATGGGTAGGGTTTGAGCTCAACACTCCAGCACTTCCACCACGTGCAAGTTGTCCCTGTGAAACCAGGAAGGGGGTGGGCAGTAGGTTACCTCCAGAGGCTTTTCTGTGAAGGGGGGGGTGTGGCTGTACGGCAGCCCAGCTACGGTGAGGCAGCGTAGGCTGGGAGGCAGAGAGCAGCCTGGCTTCTTGCGTCAAACGGCCCAGCGCTGGTAAACCTTGTGTGCTGCCCCCTCCGCCATAACGCATTAGAGCCTCTTTTGCCCCCTGCTGGCGCCCTTCAGACAACACGGCTGCCATGGCTGGGGAAGGGGGTGTGGCCTTATGGAGGGGTGATGTGCTAGCCCCTCCCCCTAATGTGCTACTCATCACTGAGGGTTCTGTGTGGAGGCGCAGACTATAGTGCAGAGCTCTGCCCGTCTGCAGTGGTGTGGATACTGATGATATAGGAGGGGTCTTGACTGCTGCCACAGGCAGTGGGGCTCCTCCCACAGTGGGAGGAGCAGCTGTAGAGGGGGAAGGTGTAGGGGTGATGTTGGCCGGCCCGCGAGGGCTTAGCCCACCCATCACTCCGATGAGAGAGCTGAGTGACTGTCGTGGGTGCAGGATGGGGGGGCGGGGCGGTGAGAGGGGGCAGGCGGAGGGTGAGGGTGAGATGGGCAGTGGTGGGGGCAGGAACATGCCTGCCCCATGCTGCTGTACAGGCTGCTGAAGAGCGATGGCTACATTGGTGGTGGCGGCTGCTGTCTGCAGGGGAGCGTGGACCAGTGGAGCCCAGATCACAGGTCGGGGATGTGGGGACACACTACCCCCCGCGCTGCCTCGGCTGCTGGTATTTATGTCCTGCATGGCAGGCATGCTATCATGTTTGACAATCTGCTGCACCAGGATACTGTCACACGAGCCAGCCCCACCTGGCCCTGTCCCCCGCCCCGCCCCCCCCGGGCCACGCCCCAGACTGCTGCCTGCCACAGACCCCCCCTGAGACGTCTTTCGTAACAGGATGGAGTTCTTCTTACCTGCAGATGAACAAAGAGATATGAGACACCACAGAGATCTGCAATTAAGATAACAAAAAGATTCACCCAATTAGGAGACAGACAATACCAATGCGGTTCAGTCGGTCGGCTGCTACTGTTTCAAAGGCCCGCCTCATCATCGGATGCTCCTCCAGCACCTCGTTGAAGCTGTCAACACTGAGTGAATAAAGACGACAGTACGTGTCCGCTCTGACGCTCGCCGTCCTCCTGCCTCGAGTCAGCAGACAAATCTCTGAAGAGGGAAACATGTATGAACACACAAACAGAAAAACACTCTGATGGATTGTGTATTAGGTAGCCTGACATTATATAATCTTTTATGCAAACTCACCTCCAAAATATGACCCATCACTGAGTTTGGTCTCCTTGTTGCCACGGGTGAGCACGCTAACACGGCCATGCTGAATAAAGTACATCTTGCGTCCGACGGTTCCTTCACGAATGATGAAGTCCCCTGGCTGGAACACCTCAAAGCGCAGCTTGGTCAGAACAGCCGTTACAAAGTTTGGATCGGCGTTAGCGAACAGGGGCATGTTGGCCACCAGGCTGCGGCAGTTAAAACTCACGATCTCCTGTTCAGAAGTAGCGCACACAGGACAGGGTTTACTACTGGTCAGGACAGGGTTTACTACTGGTCAGGAGGCTGGGGTGGCTAAAACTCCTAATGTGGAATATCACTGAAACTCACTGAAAAGACAAATCTTTTAAATCTTCTAAAAACTGTAAACTTCAGAGAACAAACACTAAAGACTTCAAACTGAATTGAAGCTGCACTTCAATGTGGATAGACTGGTGAATGTGGATAGACTGGATAAACTGTGTTTTGCATCATGAAATACTACTTTCGAAAATAATACCCATTATCAGTCAAAATATTGAATCATCTCATCAACCTAATCAGTGATTCTTTTCAAATCAGTAGTCTGTCAAACTACACCATTCCCTCTGTCTGAGTTATCCCAACAGGGTCTACCAAATGCTCTTAATACTGTTGTCAAAACACTTCCACTAAATATTTCTATTAATATTTTTATGAAAACAAAAGCCTGAACTATATATATATTAGTGATTTGGGTAACAAACCTCCTTTAATGGGTCACTCAGCTCCCCTAGGATATTTTCTTCATCAAACATTTTTCCCTGGTAGCGATGCTCATAGTACTCGTGGATCTTCTGTCTGACGTCGGCAGGGAGTTTGTGGAAGGACATATACTGCTCTACCTGCTTATACTGCAACACAGTACACAAGACGTCAGTCATTCAGAAGACGTCAGACATTCAGCACAGACAACATGCCATTGACAGACATTCAGCTTCAGGACATGATAGCACTGCTACATGTTCCAGAGCTACAGCAAACAAGAGTGCCTAACAGAGGACAAACCAAAATACACGCACACATGCACACATGCATACACTCAGCTACAGAATACTCCTGTCTAACTGTAGGAGAATACATCTAGAGAATACTCCTGTCTAACTGTAGGATAATACTTCTACAGAATACTCCTGTCTAACTGTAGGAGAATACTTCTACAGAATACTCATTTACAAGACTATGCCTTTATATTACATAATTCAAAAGGAACAAGCACTAAAACTGCTTATGAGTTACCTTAACCTTAAGAATAAAACAGAATAAATAATTTATTGAAGATCAATTATCAGTGACACTATCATTATCAGCCTCTGTGTGAAAGAGAACATACAGTGAAAACTTAGTTAAAACATACAATGGAAGTAGAACCTTTCACATCCATCCATCCATCCATCCATCCATCCATCCATCCATACCTTCTCCTGGTACTGTCGGCGGGAGGAGTCGAGGGACTGTATGAGGGCGGTGGCGTGGCCGATGAACATGGCGTAGCAGGTGGCCCCCACGATCATGCTGAGCATGGTGAGCCACACATCCGTCATGCCCTCTGGGGCCTGTGCACCGTAGCCGATGCACAGCATGTGACTCATGGCCTTGAAGAGGGCGTAGGAGTACTGCACACTCCAGGAGTCATTCTGCACACACAGGGAGCACCACGCTGAATCAGCACCAGCGTCTTCATCATTCATGTCTGAGCTGCCCCAGTGTGGACATCAGGAACAGGACTGTTGCTCTCATTACCACTACACTCATACTTCTACACTCATACTTCTACACTCATACTTCTACACTCATACTTCTACTCTGGAACTTTATTAAAGACACAGTGTAGCCCTGAGCCTGTCCCTAATCATAATCCTGACCTTAACCCTAATCCTCTAACTCTGTATGAGTAGTGGGTTTGTCATCACCATTTCAGATCAGCCGTTTGATGTTAGGATATAAGGTATGGGGTTAATGGGTTAGTGTATAAGAGTTGAGGTTGGGATATAAGGTATGGGATTAATGGATTAGTGTATAAGAGTTGAGGTTAGGATATAAGGTATAGGGTTAATGGGTTAGTGTATAAGAGTTGAGGTTAGGATATAAGGTATGGGATTAATGGATTAGTGTATAAGAGTTGAGGTTAGGATATAAGGTATAGGGTTAATGGGTTAGTGTATAAGAGTTGAGGTTAGGGTATAAGGTATAGGGTTAATGGGTTAGTGTATAAGAGTTGAGGTTAGGATATAAGGTATAGGGTTAATGGGTTAGTGTATAAGAGTTGAGGTTGGGATATAAGGTATGGGATTAATGGATTAGTGTATAAGAGTTGAGGTTAGGATATAAGGTATAGGGTTAATGGGTTAGTGTATAAGAGTTGAGGTTAGGGTATAAGGTCCCAAACATACAAAATGTGTTTACAAAGTCATGTTCACTTATAAACTACACCTATAAGACAGATATACACAGAACAGTGTGTCCACAGTAATCTCTCAGTTTCCGTAGCTTCACACTGTTGTAATTGTGAATGGAGCCTGAATGCTGGAAGGCCACGATGTGTTCACTAGAAGAGGATGGGGGGAGGAGGGGACACACTGACACTCTCTGGGGAAACTTTGGGCATCACCAGCCTAGCAACTATCACTATGACAACCTTGGTGGAAACCCAGCTGTAGCATGAGTCAACAACTCATTCAAATGGTGCTGTGGCCTGCGTGTTTTAACATGGGGTGTGAGGGTTAGGATTAGCCCTGAATGTGAGTATTGAGATTAACCTGGGATGTGAGGGTTAGTATTAGCCCTGAGTGTGATTATTGAGATTAACCTGGGATGTGAGGGTTAGGATTAGCCCTGAGTGTGATTATTGAGATTAACCTGGGATGTGAGGGTTAGGATTAGCCCTGAGTGTGATTATTGAGATTAACATGGGGTGTGAGGGTTAGGATTAGCCCTGAGTGTGAGTATTGAGATTAACATGGGGTGTGAGGGTTAGGATTAGCCCTGAGTGTGAGTATTGAGATTAACATGGGGTGTGAGGGTTAGGATTAGCCCCGAGTGCGAGTGTTGAGATTAACATGGGGTGTGAGGGTTAGGATTAGCCCCGAGTGCGAGTGTTGAGATTAACCTGGGGCGTGAGGGTTGAGATTTACATGGGGTGTGAGGGTTATGATTAGCCCTGAGTGTGAGTATTGAGATTAACCTGGGGTGTGAGGGTTAGGATTAGCCCTGAGTGTGAGTGTTGAGATTAACATGGGGTGTGAGGATTAGTATTAGAATGTTTTGTTTTTTTGAGAATGTGCTTTTTTAGTGCTTTTTTTTGGTCACATCTGAATGTGATAAACGAATTTCATAACAAACACATCTGAATGTGTGTAAATATGTACAGAACAAAGTAATACTAACAACACATAAAAGAGGCTTCTGAGTCTGACATTAGACAACTGAGTTGTATTAGACAGAATGACATTTAGGAGTATCAACAACACAAAACTGAAAACTGTCAGAAATTGTCAGAAAATCTCACAAATAAAACCCCTAAGATCCAAGATTATTCCTAACTCTAAATCTCAGTAAACTCATACTTTAACCCACCTCGCCTGCTGCACTCTCAAAATGCAGAGTTCTAAAAATGAGCAGGACTACAGCCGGAGGCAGTGTCTTCTCCTTTAAAGCCCCAGTTACGGATCAGCCGCTCCAATACAAGATTATGACACAGTTCCAGTCTTTAAATCTATACTTTAGACCAGGGCTATTTAACTGGCGGCCCACGGGCCAGATCCAGCCCTTTAATTAATTTGTACCGGCCTGCGGCCCAACAAATTACGTTCGCCACCCACACCGTCAACAATTTACATTTGCCACCCCCACCCCCCCGGCCATCAATTTACGTTCGCCACCCCCCCTCCCGTCAACAATTTACGTTCGCTTCAATTTTACATCCACTATGACAGTATTGGTGAAGGTCTGAAAATTGTCTGGCCCACAGGTCAGAGCTCTCTGCCAAATCTGGCCCGCAGAAAAATATAGTTGAATAGCCCTGCTTTAGACTCACCTATTTAAATCAAGCCTTCAGCTAATATTTTACATGTGAAGGTGTAGAGCTCAAGTGCCCCAGTCATTGAGTCTTCTGGTAATTTGACATGTTGATGCTGTCAACCAGCCATGTCATGTGATCACTTTAGTTGTGACAATAATTTGGGTGTAAAGCAATGTCTCAGTGACCCTCTCTTTAGTTATGTTGTTATAGATTAGCCTGCTAGAGCCACATGCTAATCACTGGCACATGTGCTATATATATATATATATATATATATATATATATATATATATATATATATATATATATATATATATATATATATATATATATATATATATATATGGATGTTAAATTTGATGTTTACATATTTAACCTTTTTTTGTTTCTTGGTTACATGCTTCTACAAAGACAATTCCCCAAAAGCACCTAGAAAATGGTCTGGCGTGCCAGTGGATATGCTGCCAGTCAACACACCGATGCTGATTCCTGCCTGAGGTTCAACATCCATATAAATATGAACTGCTACTAGCTGGGCCACCTAATGGAGGGTGGGTTTCCTTCTGAGTCTTGGTCCTCCCAAGGTTTCTTCCTTATCCCTGCCTAGGGAGTTTTCCTTGCCACTGTCACCCCTGGTTTGCTCATTAGGGATCTGGACCCATGTGTTTAAAGCTGCTTTCTGACAACCTGTCTTGGTAAAAGCACTATATAAATAAAATTTACTTGATTAGACTTGTCCTTAAGATGTAAGATTATTCCTATCCACTTAAGATCTAAGATTATTCCTAGCCCCTTAAGATCTAAGATTATTCCTATCCACTTAAGATCTAAGATTATTCCTATCCACTTAAGATCTAAGATTATTCCTAGCCCCTTAAGATGTAAGATTATTCCTAGCCCCTTAAGATCTAAGATTATTCCTAGCCCCTTAATGTCTAAGATTAGTCCTAGCCCCTTAAGATCTAAGATTATTCCTAGCCCCTTAAGATCTAAGATTATTCCTAGCCCCTTAAGATCTAAGATTATTCCTAGCCCCTTAAGGTCTAAGATTATTCCTAGCCCCTTAAGGTCTAAGATTATTCCTAGCCCCTTAAGATCTAAGATTATTCCTAGCCCCTTAAGGTCTAAGATTATTCCTAGCCCCTTAAGGTCTAAGATTATTCCTAGCCCCTTAAGGTCTAAGATTATTCCTAGCCCCTTAAGGTCTAAGATTATTCCTAGCCCCTTAAGGTCTAAGATTATTCCTATCTCTAACCACAACCCTAACCTCAGTGTGTCCTCCCCACCCTCCACATCTCAGCTCCTCACATTCATCCCCAGGTGTGTTCTCATCTTTACAGAAGGTCATTCAACCTGCAGACCACATTGCTGTGTGTTATAAACTACACTACACATACATCACATTATTGAACAGGGAATGTTTATACATGCATACACCTATACATAAACATACCTACACATACACAAACACACTGGTGTGTGTGTTCCAATGATGTGCACACACACACCAGACGTGCTGCTAACACCGGCAACAGTCTTTGTATTCACGCTGTGAGAAGAATATTTGTGCATACCTGATGTGACCTGAAAACTAGCCCTAACATGCGTCTATGAAACTCCCTCTGCAAGCACACACACACACACACACACACACACACACACACACACACACACACACACACACACACACTCACCACCATGCTGTTTTTGTAGACCCAGCAGTCGGAGGGGAAGTCCTGCAGCATGGGCACCAGGAACTGCAGGCAGCCGTCCCAGTGACACAGCAGCAGCATCATACCGATCAGATTGACGATGCGCACCATCGCACTCGCCAGGTCGTAGGTCATGTGAAAGATCTGAGACACAGAAGAAACGTCCATAATGAACACACAGCTGATCCCAACCTCTCACAAACACTGTGTCTGAGTGATGACTGACGTTAGCCCTCTCTCCTTCCATCCACCTCTCTTCTCTGTGTCCCCCACCTGTCCCCCACCTGTCTCCCACCTGTCCCCCACCTGTCTCCCACCTGTCCCCCACCTGTCCCCCACCTGTCCCCCACCTGTCCCCCACCTGTCTCCCACCTGTCCCCCACCTGTCTCCCACCTGTCCCCCACCTGTCCCCCACCTGTCTCCCACCTGTCCCCCACCTGTCTCCCACCTGTCCCCCACCTGTCCCCCACCTGTCTCCCACCTGTCCCCCACCTGTCTCCCACCTGTCCCCCACCTGTCTCCCACCTGTCCCCCACCTGTCCCCCACCTGTCTCCCACCTGTCCCCCACCTGTCTCCCACCTGTCCCCCACCTGTCCCCCACCTGTCTCCCACCTGTCTCCCACCTGTCCCCCACCTGTCTCCCACCTGTCCCCCACCTGTCCCCCACCTGTCTCCCACCTGTCCCCCACCTGTCCCCCACCTGTCTCCCACCTGTCCCCCACCTGTCTCCCACCTGTCCCCCACCTGTCCCCCACCTGTCTCCCACCTGTCTCCCAGTGCAGCTCCTCACCTCCTCCCACTGGTGGATGTATCTGATGAGTCTGGAGAGGCGCAGCAGGCGCAGCAGGCTCAGGATCTTGGTAAAGCGAACAATGCGGAGAGCTCGAGCGGTACGATACACCTGCAGAACAGAAAGAGCATGACCTGCCAGACCTGCCAGACCTGCCAGACCTACCAGACCTGCCAGACCTGCCAGACCTACCAGACCTGCCAGACCTACCAGACCTACCAGACCTGCCAGACCTGCCTGACCTGCCAGACCTGTAAGACTCCACCTCAGAGTAGTAATTTATAGAATTCACAGGCCTACCTCAGAGTCAAGCCGAGCCTCCAGGTCCACCATAAGAAAGATGTAGTCCACAGGGATGGAGGAGACAAAGTCCACCAGGAACCAGCTCTTCAGATAGCGCTGCCGGATAGCCTTGGGGTCCAGCAGGATCTCCGTGCTGTCCTCTTTCACAATGCCTGTGCGGAAATTTAGGACCAGATCTACCAGGAAGAGTGTGTCTGATACCACATTGAAGATGATCCAAGGGGGTGTATTCTCATCTTTAAAGAAGGTGATTCCCACAGGCAGGATAATCAAATTCCCCATCATCAATAAGAGCATGAGAAGATCCCAATAAAATCTGAGGAGAGGAGAGGAGAGGGGAGGAGAGAGGTGGGGAGGAGAGGAGAGGGGAGGAGAGGAGAGGGGAGGGGAGGAGAGAGGAGGGGAGGAGAGGGGAGGGGAGGGGAGGGGAGGGGAGAGGAGGAGAGGAGAGGGGAGGAGAGAGGAGGGGAGGAGAGGAGAGGGGAGGGGAGGAGAGAGGTGGGGAGGAGAGGAGAGGGGAGGGGAGGAGAGGAGAGAGGTGGGGAGGAGAGGGGAGGAGAGGAGAGAGGTGGGGAGGAGAGAGGAGGAGAGGAGAGAGGTGGGGAGGAGAGAGGTGGGGAGGAGAGGAGAGAGGTGGGGAGGGGAGGAGAGGAGAGGAGAGAGGAGGGGAGGAGAGGGGAGGGGAGGAGAGGAGAGAGGAGGGGAGGGGAGGAGAGGGGAGGAGAGGAGAGAGGTGGGGAGGAGAGGAGAGAGGTGGGGAGGAGAGGAGAGGGGAGGGGAGGAGAGGAGAGGAGAGGGGAGGGGAGGAGAGAGGTGGGGAGGAGAGAGGTGGGGAGGAGAGGAGAGAGGTGGGGAGGGGAGGAGAGGAGAGGAGAGGAGAGAGGAGGGGAGGGGAGGAGAGGAGAGGGGAGGGGAGGAGAGGGGAGGAGAGAGGTGGGGAGGAGAGAGGTGGGGAGGAGAGGAGAGAGGTGGGGAGGGGAGGGGAGGAGAGGAGAGGAGAGGAGAGGAGAGAGGAGGGGAGGGGAGGAGAGGGGAGGGGAGGAGAGGAGAGAGGTGGGGAGGAGAGGAGAGAGGTGGGGAGGGGAGGAGAGGAGAGAGCTTAAAGCCTTGTGGTAACAGTCATTTCTAAATAGAACAGTGCTAGATTAGGGCTTTCTAAAATGTGTCAGGGATGTTTGTGTTCAGAGCCCACCAGGCGGTCAGTACTACTCTGTCCTCTGCCCTAAGCCTCCCCTGCCCCACCCCTACTGAGCTCCTGTGCAGACATGAAGCACATCCCTTGAGGAGTAGTCTTAGTGCCTCTATTATAAAACTGTACTTTACTGCCCCACAGGGTAAAATACATGCATCTTACAGAATGAGTGATATTTGTTTTATCTGCACTTGGACACAACTTTGATGTAGAACCCAAACTGAGATCTGTGTGCCCTTCATCCCACCATGTTAATGTAGTGATGCTACAGAACCCAAACTGAGATCTGTGCTCCCTCCTGCCCAACACACTCTCTGCTTGCAATCAACAGAAACATGTATGATAGTTTCATTCTCATGTTAATGTGGTGTTAAAGCAACATGTAGTGATGATACTGTAACTGAGTAGATTAACATTAATACTCAGAGAGGGAGATACAAACAATGTTTATTTACAATCAATATCAAGCACACAGATAAAGTACAAATAAGCTAAATCTACGGTGACTGAGAAAACCCATCACAAAAGAAAAACACGCTGCAAATATACAAAGCAAATTCATCAAAATGACATCACATACGCTACATTTCGGAAATGCGCTGCAAATTCAGTCACAACGCAATGGAAATGGGTGGCAACACAATGGAAGCGTTTCTGGACGAATTAATAAATTAATAAAAGCAAGCACTCTGAAATAGTAAAGCTCTTTAAATGTAGCTAGCTAAATATTTAAGCCATAAAAGGTCTTTAAGCCTTAGTTTTGTCTAAATAGCTAGCTATCTAGCTACATTTAAAGAGCTTTACTAATTCAGTCCTGTTCAACGTAATGAGATACTGTATGTAAAGGAATTAATGATTCACTGTCCATGACGCTTAGTCAGAGCACTTTGACATTTTGTTAATTCCTTTGTCTGTCTGCCACTCAATTACAACTTTTCTCTCTCTCTCTCTCTCTCTCTCTCTCTCTCTCTCTCTCTCTCTCTCTTCTTATTAAAGTTTGGAACTCTTTCCTGACACCTGTGTTCTGAATCTGTTCTCCTGGCTTAAATACCTTGCTAGTTACATTTAAAGAGCTTTACTAATTCAGTCCCGTTCTACATAACGAAATACTGTATATCACAATTCTTGATTCTAGTTAAAAACCTACAGAGTGTTATTCCCTGTCTCTTACAAGGTTATGTTTAGTCTATTTTGTGGAATCGTTTAAGACATACTGCATCATTTAGCTCACCAATGGTAAAATTACTTACTTTTCACCTAGTAGACGCTGCTTATAACACAGGTAAGGTGAATGCTCTTTACATGTAGCTAGCTATTATTTATTTAAACAGTATTAAGTATTTAGACAGAAACTAAGGCTTAAAATCCATGATAAAAAATAACTGTCTAAATAACTAGCTAGCAACATCTAAAGAGGCTTTACTACTAAAGTCCCGTTCAATGTAATGAGATTCTGTGTAACACAACTATTGTTTCTGGCTAAAAACTTACATGGTCCCTGCATAAAATAATTTACCACTTTCATTGTGTTGTGACTGGATTTGTAGAGTTTCTGAATTTGCAGAGTGTTTCTGAAATTTAGCGTATGCATGGGTATTTTGATGAATTTGCTTTGTGTAAAAATACTTTTGTCAAAAGTATTGACAAACATGTTAACATTTTATTTTTATGAAATAACAAAAAGTCTAAATCAAATCAATATTGGGGTGAACACTCCAAAACAGCACCAGTTCATCCAGGATAGTCAGGGATTCTGTAGAATTATATTCAGGTGCATGATTAACCAACCAGGTCATTAAATGAAACAGAAACGGCTGTATAGGAGGCTTAAAGCTATGCGAGGAACAGACAAGGAACAGACTGCTACACATGAGGTTGTAGAAGACACAAGGTAGTTCTACTGCACCAGCAAGATCTCTTCCAGGCAAAGACTTCACAATAGACTGGAGTTTCTCGTGCTGTACAAAACACAAAGAAATGGATCGCGGCAGGGTATCTGCACATTTTTAAATCTCAAATTCAATGACTTTTAAGACCTTTTTAATACCTCTCACAAGAAAAAATAATACTATTACCGGGGATGCAGGTGTGTTCCACATCGTTGACGGGGGGGGGGGGGGGGGGGGGGTTGACGTTGTTGAGGCCGTATACTCCAACGCTAGGAATCTAGCACTAGGACCCTGGAGCGGTTATTTTCTGCATGGTCCTAGCGCTAGATTCGGCAAAGTTCACATCACGCCAGAACAACTGAACACACTTATAATAATTTAATGCCTCCCCTCATAAAATTCCAGACATTTTAAGACATTTTTAGGCCTTGAATATGGAAAACTAAATTTTTAAGGACCCGCGGGTACCCTGTCGCGGTGAGGACGGTAGACACATTGACGACTGTAGGAACATGAAGGACATGTCCATCTCTTTATCAGATGTATATCCCTTATAATGTTTAGATCGCTTCCTCAGATGTATATCCCTTGATAGTGTTTACATCCCTTTACCAGTGTCACACAACAGGAGCTACAATTACCAAACTTCCAAGAGAGGATTACTCAATCCTCCTCCCTTCATTACTGAATGCACCTGTTTAGTGACACTTCCTAGCATATAACCTAGAACTGTGCCTGAGTACATCGCAAGTATTGCCAACCGTTGTCTGAAAAAGCATTCTGAGCGTTTTCCTTCAATCTTCTGTTGCATGGTCCACCCAGTTTGTACTTTCTCTGTGCTTTCTAGTACCTTTGCCTGGCTTGCTGGTGTTTTTGTGCTACCCACTCAGACCAGTTTGAGTTTGAGATTGGACTGCCCTTTTCCCCTGTTGTCTGATATTTTTCCCCTCCCCTGTGTGTCTTTTTAAAACAAGATTTCTGCAAGCGTCAGCCTTCAATATGCATCCAGCCACACAACCAGGTTTACTTCCCTTCATAGTGTTTACATCCCTTCATCAGATTTACATCCTTCATCATGTTCATTTCCTTTTAAAATCTGAAGATGTCTAGCAGTGCCATCAGCTCAGTGGGAACAAGGAACACCCATCTACTTTGTGAAGAATTATTGGTGTCCTCAATGCTACAGGTACAGGTGGATATTTAATCATATTGTAATATCATCAGATGCATCTGATGGGCTCCAAATTTATTCTGCAGCATGCCACCACATCAAATTTACAGCCAGTGTCGTTAAGAATGATTTTGATTGTAAAGAACAAAACGTTCTGGAAGGGATGACATTACCCCTCACAGAGTCCTGATCTTAACATTATTGAGAATGTCTGGGATTATATGAAGATTGAGATAGTTTTCAAGAAGCCTACATCCACAGAACATCTGTTTAGTTCTCCAAGATGTTTGAACCTCCCTGTCGAGTTCCATCTATAACTGTGTGTACCTTAGAAGAATTGGTGCTGTTTTGAAGGCAAAGGGAGGTCACACTAAATATTGATTTCATTTAGATTTCTTTTTTTTTTCATTTTTTACATATGGTTAATAGACAAAAATAATCTATTAACACTTCTGTTAACAGTTGTATTTTTGAAAGCATTCTTACTCTGAAGCATTTTTACACACCTGCCTATAACTTTTGCACAGTTATGGACACAGACACAAACACACACATGAGTAACACACACTTGAATGTGAACATTTGGACTAGACACAGACACAAACCCACACATGATTACACACACATGTATGTGAACATTTGTGCCTGTATGTTTCTCAGTGGACCTTTAAGGAAAACATTAGCCAGAAACAAAACCACACCCATGAGCAAAGCTACCCCGAGAGCACCCTTGGTTAAAGTGATGCCCTTAAGCAAAACCACACCCTTCAACAAAGCCACAACTCTGAGCAAAGCCATTTATCTCAGCCCAGGGCCGGTTGTAGCTATGGGCAATGTGGGTGACTGCCCAGGTCGCAATCTATTTGAGGGCCAGTGTTGTATAAAGTATTAGAGACCCATACTTGAGTAAAAGTACAAGTACTCTATCAAAAAATTTACTTGAGTAGAAGTTGAAGTGTTCTTTAAAAACTTTACTTAAGTAGAAGTACAGAAGTATTCAGCATTTTTTGTACTTAAGTATTGCAAGTAGTATTGCAAATTTATTACTCAAGTACTGAAAGTAAAAAGTACAAGTATTGTGTTTTGAATTAATTAAAGAAAGCCGTCAAAGTTTGATTATCAATTGTTTTTATACATCACTTACAAATCAAAGATGTCAAAGACTACAAATACAAGTGGTCTGTATGTACAAACAAGTAGCAACTTAAAAAACTGGGCTTAACACTTCGTACACAAAAAACAGGTAACCTATGTCCCGCTACGTCGTAGGTTTGACACAGAAGTACAAGTTCGCCTTAATTTGGCTGAGAAAACGAGGTGTATTTTGGACATAAAATCCGTCCGTCATATTAGCATAGTAAAGTGAGGTCTCCTTCCTCACCCTCAACGTCACGATCACTCGATGTTGAAGGTGCGGAAGGTGCCAATATATGTACATTAAAACGCCAACAAGCTTATTATGCAGCACTTATGCTGCTCTTCTGCTGTTACCAAACACGGTACCATCTCTTTTAATGAGAGACCATCCTGAGCGAATTATTTGGAATAATATCGAGTATATGTGTATTTGTATAAATATGTAAATTAAGCTGAAGGTGCTGGAAAATACTGCAAATGGACCTTCAAAGTGCCGTACATGTGCGTGAATTCCACCTTGTAACTTCGCACGCACAAAAATCGAGAGGTGCATGTCATGATCTCGCGACGCGACCGCGCGTGTGGCCAACGCTCATTTTTGTCCCGCGGACCCTTGTGGCAGTCACGACGTGTCACGTGATCCTAGATTATGAAGCTCAAGTGTTCAATGAAGGCAGCAGCAGAGTAAACGAGACGCGACCGGAGCATGCGCAGTTTTCTCATAAGACAGCCTGATCGCTTGACCCGGTGACAGCGCCAGCTAACATGTTTATAATTGTAACGAGTAACTATACAGCACGTTAAAAATGTATCGGAGTAAAAGTATTAAACTGATGGAAAATATGTAGTGAAGTAAAAGTGGAAGTAGGAGAAAAAATAATACTCCAGTAAAGTACAGATACAGCATTTTAGTACTTAAGTACAGTAGTGAAGTAGTTCTACTTCGTTACTATACAACTCTGTTGAGGGCGCACGAGCACTGTCAAAAAAACAAAAAACTCAAAACAAAACTCGCCAGTTTTGTGGGTTAGGTAGAGGGCTAGGGTTTGACAACCGCTCATTTCCATATCAGATTAGTGGAGTGGGCGCTGGGGCGCCCTCACTGTCACGTCAACTTGCTGTGGAGTGAGAGTCATACAGGTTGTGTGTGTAAGAGAGGGGGAGGGGGCCAGGCGAGGGGATAGACTGACCCCAGGACACACAACACAAACTGCTTTAAAAGAAATTGTATTTCACTCTTAAAATTAACATAGACCCACTGACACCCACATACCTTCATGTAATAATTGGGTTAGCTATGTGAAAAATGTAAAAAAGAAAACAAAGTCATAGGCTACTTGAATTTGTTTACGTCACGTGACTGGTTGATTGACGGGGGAAGGGACCGTAGTCGAAAGGTAAGATGGATCAAGGTAAAAGACCAAAGAAGCCATCAGGTGCACAGTTTAGAAAAAGAAGAAGAGGAGAAACGGGCAAAGGATAAAGGTATGCAGATTTCTGTGAGTGACTTCACGTTATTGACATTAGGCGATAGCAGTGGCGAAACGTCAGGACTTTCAAGGCTTTGAAGGTCCATTGATCTTGAAAAAGATGCTTTATGTATTATATGTAATATATGTTAATAACGCTTCATCAATCATTTTTATTTTTCCTCTAAATTGGTTTTCAAATCCACTTTTCATGCTTGTGCTGAAAAAATAATTAAATGAAAAATCAACCAATCAGAATATTTCACACCGTTGTTTCTAGGTAAAAGAGAGAAAGGACCTCCCCCAGGACCTTCTGTTTATCTGTCGCATACCCTTGCCTTTTACATTAAGGGAGCTTTTATAGATTGGCAGCTTAATCAACCAATCATTTTTTTTATTAGAATCGTGGGGGCATGTCCAATGTGCTCAGGGTATTCTGCTGGTCCTCATACGTCAGTTCTGCGTGGTTGGTGTCTTGTGAGCTTTTAGCTCGTGTGGTAGCTAGTTAGCTAGCTAGTTAGCTAGGGGCGGGGCAAGGGGTGGTTCGCCCAGGGCGTAAATCTAGCCAGAACCGGCTCTGCCTCAGCCAAACCACACCCCTGAGCAAAACCATTTCTCTGAGCAAAACCACAGCCCTGAGCAAAGCCACACCCTTCAGTAAAACCACACCCCCAAGCAAAGCCACACCACTGTGCACACATACACACACTCACACCCACACACATACACACACCCACACACACTCACACCCACACACATACACACACTCACACCCACACACATACACACACCCACACACAACTTCCAGCAGAACATTACAACAATCCATCTGGGAAAATATGCCTGTAGACCTGACTATAGACTTGGCCATAGACCCACCTGACTACAGACCTGACTGTGGTTCATATGCACAGTGTGAGGATGCTGTGTCTGGCTGATGCTGTTCTGAGTGTCACAGTGTGACTATGGAACTCTCATGGCAGCCTGTTGATCCCCTCAACAGCCATCGTTAGCTTCAGCCTGGTCCCTGCCACTAACCCAGCTCCCCTTACCTTGAACACAGACCAACACATATTGGATGGACTGATGGAGGTATTCAGCCTGACTGAGATACTCTTGAGTGTATTTAGGAAGTGAACCCAAATCTGTTTTAGACACTGTTAGGGGTTGCTCTAGAAACTGAACTAGACAGTGCCCTAAGGGCTGTTTTAAATGCTACTGGGAGACTAACAGTATGAACACATCTTGTAATGCCCTAACTGCACAGAGACAATAAAAGTGTGTCAAGATTCACAGTCCTGCTTCCACTCACACCGACAGCAACACTTAATATAGGCTACATGACTCACATCAGAACCCATACATCACATCACAAATAACATCAGATACATCACATCACACACCACATCACATCAGAACCCATACATCACATCACACACCACATCAGATACATCACATCACACACCACATCACATCAGAACCCATACATCACATCACAAATAACATCAGATACATCACATCACACACCACATCACATCAGAGCCCATACATCACATCACAAATAACATCACATCACATCACACACCACATCAGAGCCCATACATCACATCACACATAACATCAGATACATCACATCACACACCACATCAGATACATCACATCACACACCACATCACATCAGAACCCATACATCACATCACAAATAACATCAGATACATCACATCACACACCACATCACATCAGAGCCCATACATCACATCACAAATAACATCACATCACATCACACACCACATCAGAACCCATACATCACATTGCTTCCAAACACTTACACATCAGTAGTCACCAGGAAAACACTAAGTCTTTGTTCACACAGGTCTCTCTCCTTCATTTATTTTCTCTCCTTTTCTCACTGTGTCTTTCCAGTCTCTCTCTATGTATTCACTATGCTAATTTGTGGATATTGGATAGTTATTGGATAGTACCTGGAGTTTGTTGCAAATTCATCAGAGTGCAATGGTAAGGGTCACCAGTAGGTGGCGGTAGAAACCACCAGCACTGTCTCTCTTGCATTGTTTACTGTATACACTGCATTGTTCTTGTAAGGTGAATGAATGACTGAAGGCTAAAGAAAAAACAAAGAGACAAAGAGAAATGGAAGGGGAAAGAATTTGGGAGCAAGAGAGGGAGAGGAAGAGGGAGAGGGAGAGAGAGGGCAAGAGGGAGGGAGAGAGGGAGAGGGTGTGAGAAAGAGAGAGAAAAGGAGAGAAAGAGAGAGAAAGACACCAGTAAAATTTATCTTATTTTTGTCCTGCTATTCAAAGATGATTTTCACTGAATTGGCTCCTGCTATTTTTTCTTTGTCTGCTTCTACTCCACAAGTTACTCTCTAACTGAAGAACTACATTTAAATATTACAGTATTTAAACCCTATATAATTTTAAAAGTAAATGGATAAACCCTTAATGCTACCACAGAGCAGTTGCATTGGGGTCAAAGGATCTGGTTTCAGTCAGTCTCATTCCAACAGGTGCACAAAAGTTTATACAAAGTCTTGAGTGTGTTATTGTTTTGTGTTTTTTGTTTCCCAATAGACACAAAAAATACTTTTTTTTATTTGGCGGTGGGCAGGTACCATTTTAAAATAAGTCAAAATGTCATAATTCTTGTAATTGTGTTGTTAGTATGAAGTGGTAATGCAGTATGTTCATAAATGTGGGAAGGAGTGGAGACTTCTATACCAATCCTCCTATGCTCAGAAAACTATCATAGTCAGAAGGTTTCAGCGAGAACTAGAAATCCCCCATCCATCTCTGATTCATCTATAACTTCACATACACCTCTCTCAGAATGTTAATTCATATAACTTTTCCAAAAGCTGAATCTTCAGTTCCTTTGGGCTAACCCAGGGGCCACTATCCACAATCTACACACTCCCTCCCTCCCTCCCTCCCTCCACCATGTCCACATCCCTCCATTCCTCAGCTTGCTCTGTGTCTCTGTACCTGAAGTCACTGTAGGGGTGGATGATCCAGACTCCAGCACTCTTCAGCCTCTCCTGTTCCATGGCAACGGCCTTGTGGCTGCCAAACATACGCAGGGAGAACTTGTTGACGCCAGGCTGCAGCATGGCTCCAAACTGTCTCTGGATGAAGGTGGACTGGTTGGAGAAGCTGTAGTCCTCTCCGTCCAAGCCCAAGACAGCCTCGGGGCTCCCAGCCGCTGTGGTGGTGGTGGTCTCTGGTCCCGCCACCACCACCACACCCGTGCCGGAGGAGGAGGTGGAGGTGAGTGCAGCACGCGACGCCGCAAAACCCACGGAGCGGATGCCACCGGTGGGGGCGGGACCAGAGGGGGCGGGGCCAATTGGTGGGGGCAGAGGGATAGGTGTGGTGGGTGTGCCCGCAGCCGTACCTGGCCGGAATGGACCTCCATCCCGTGAGGAGCTCATGATGGACAGACGGCGTCTCCCTGCCACCTCACCCCGCTCACCCTCCAGAGAGGCCTGGGAGAGGCGGTAACCAGGCGACGGCAAACTGCCCTTACTACGCCTCTTCTGATCTCCATTACGGCCCAGACGAGCATCTCCAGAACCAGCCACAGAACCACCCACTGCCCCATCCATGTCAACACCTAGGGGCTGTTAAATCCACACGCTCACACACAAGCACTCACACATACACACAAACACGCACTTGCACACTCTGAAACAACGAGACTGACCTGTTACACTGCCTTAAACAAAGTGAGGATATGAACCATTAGTCCGTATACAGAGAGCATTCACTGACGCTGATCTCACGTTTTTGTTGTGCCGTTAATATCACAAATTTACTTTACACAGACTTAGCAGCACGAGCACATTGCGCCTCGCGCCTACGCCCTCTCCCCTTGAACTCCACCATGATTCTCACCTAAATGCCCTTGGAGCAAATTAAAGGCAACTGTAAATCTCCCTCTCTTAAGGAAAATGTGACGACTGCGTGAACGTCGTCAGTTTGTCCTTCGCTCGTGGGTATTCAGCGGAGACTCTCTATCATTCCTCTTTCGCCGTGTCCTTGGAGCGTCTCGCCCCGATAAAGGCCCACTCTCTCTCCTCTTCATCCGTCCTCAGCGATGTGACGCTGGGTATCTTTGCACTAAACTCCCGCTCTGTTAAATAAAAGCGCACATAACCATATAAACGTCCTACTGCTCTTTCTTTACTTGACTCGAAGGTAACGTTCCCTGTTGACTGAACGTATTTTATAAAGTAAGAGTTCATTTCAAAAGTAGACGACCTAGTAGTTCCGAGCCATTAATATTCCGGTGACAAGGACATTTGATTCGTGTGGAAACAGACACATCGCACACAGACGCTGACTCACACGCGCTGATTCATATACACGTGCATAGAAATAGGTGCATATAAACACGCACTTACATATTCACGCATCAAAAGGCAACTAAAACACGCAGCATGGGATTATGGACATTACCAGATGGCAAAAAATAATCCCGTGGTCCACGTTAGAGACGTGCTCAGAAAGCAGGCGAGGTATTTTCCCATCGTCAAAACCCGGGAGATATCACCATGACACGCAACAGGGCTCCAGCGAAAACACAAGACATTAAAATGTTACCGCCAGGTGAAATTAACCACCATAAAGAGAAGTTTGCACAGGTATCAGATGTAGCTCCGGTATCTTTCGTACTTTATTCTGTCCTTTTTTTCCTTCTCATCACGAGCACAAGGCGTATTGCTCCCTGTAGGTCTCCTCTTCGCTACTAACCCCTCTGGTATTTGTCCATGTCCGATAAACACAGATGACTACATCGGTCACAGATTGCATTCGAAGTCTCTAACAATATCAACTTGTTGAACACCAGCTTGATCGATTATTAAAAAGAGAAAATCCAGAATCGGGGACTGGAGAGCTTAAAGCCTTTCGTGTACAGCAGAGAGCAAGCACGTGAATCTGAAATGAAATTATTTAATAAACAAACGGTCTCGAGCTAATCGTCTTGTTGCCATGGCAGCCGCATCCCCATCACCATTCTCCCTGGCCGCGTGCACGACCGGTTTTAGACTCTGGCAGCACAGGTATGAGTCTCACGTCATTCTCACTTTCACCAATAGAGAAAGAGAAAGTGAGAGAGGATGGAGAATGACGGAAAAGGAGACAGAACGACAAAGAGTGAGAGAGAGCGAGAGCTGTTTTTAATCAGTTTACAACAGTGACAGTAGCTCTGGACATCTGGATGATCTCAGAGGACAAAGTACAGCCGCTGTGAATAAAAAAAGTAACAAGACAGAAATTTTGGACTCCGCCCACACGTGCACTCGCCCACACGTGCACTCGCACTCACACATTTGTCTAAGATTTCAACCAATACGAATAGACACAGGAATAGATACAGAAACAGGCACAGTGTAGGTGCGGACCAAATGTATTAACAGTCTCACAAAATTACCTACGAAAAGTTCAGATAGTATTAAATTTGCCTAATTTGATATAAACTTAATCTAACTAAAGTCCCTACTACTTGTGGTGAACTTCCACAGCCCAATTTGGTTGATAAACAAACTATAAATCTGAAGGTTACAGTTCAAATAATAGTTCTGGCTTCAGATTAAAACTGAGAGACGACTCAGATGACAGCGTTTAAATACAGAAAACATTTATTAAACACACTCCATAATAAACAGTCTAGCAAACAAAGGGGGCAGAGGGTCAGCTAGCGTTTGTGTGGGTGTGCGTGTGTGTATGTGTGTTTGTGTAGGTGTGAGTGCATGCGTAGATGTGTGTTCAGGTGCGTGCAGGTGCATGTGTACGTGTGTATGGGGGAGGAGGTCTTTCAGACAAAGAAGAACTCAATGAAGCGAAAACCAAACCAAGCTCTCCTCTACAGTCATGAACACAAAGCTCAGAAAAATGGGGAATGCTCTCTAGTTCAGGCACGGTATTGCTGGTCACTCTATAACCTCAATGAGAATATAGCTAGTCACATGCGTAACCGTGATGCAATAGCATTGCTCTACATTCACTGTCCCGTTGTGCTGTAGTATGGCACATATATTCAATGGTTCTAAGGCAGTTAAGAGAGACACCTTAGCAGAGCCAAATGAAGTATTGTGAAGCCGTAAGACTAACCACACAGGTTTCTTTGTCTGGGATTTACATAAAATTCGACATAAACTGAGCATAAGCATAAACATAAACATTCACACAATACAGTATTACTCTGCACAGATTCACAGTCTTACTTTGTGTTGTCCGTCTACGGCCTGCGCAGTTGGCCAGGCAGCCTCTCGAGGAGAGCTCCTTCATGCGCTTTTGCGAGGAAAGTCCCACTGGATTGCGTTGCTCTGTCCAGGAGACGTTGTAGTGTCTGGTCGATCAGCAGTCCCTTGATGGTCAGTTTGCTGATTTTTTCGGGGGAGGATTTGCAGTTGACTTTAAGATGATTTTGCGGAGGTCCGGCTGTCACGCGAATGTTCGAAAAAGTTCTTGATTACAAATGGCTAGTTGAAGCAGTTGAGTATTAACAAACTCCACCAAAGAAATAAACTAGCGAACAAATATCTTCTTGCGACGGTCGTTTGTTGTATGGGGCCCGAGTGCAGAACCAATACCGCTTTGTTCTCGAAGGTGTGTGTGCTCTTTGTCTCTAGATAACTATTGGGTTGCATCCAGGTAGAGATGGGACAAAGGGGGATTCTCTCTTTTAAAGGGGTTCATCTGGTGACACATCTGTCCTGACTTGGGCAATACCACTTAGGAGAGTGTACCCCCTGTTGTCTGTGGAGGCATGGTACCTACAACAGGCACAGACAAAAACGGAGACAACGGAAACGAAACAGAAACAGACACAGGACCCGAAACAAACACCATAACATGGACACAGACTACACCAGAAACCGTAGAGGGCAAAAACAACCACATAAACCAAAACCAGAATCCACAGAAGAGGGCAGGGAGGGTGGGAAACGAGGCACAACCGGAGGCACAGAGCAGAGTAGGATGGGCGGTGACTGAGGAGCAACAGGAAGCACAGAGCAGGGTGGGATTGAGGCGTAGCAGGATGTGTAAGCGAGCCCTGGTCCATAGGGGCATTGCGGGGACTTGAGCCTTGGTCTCCCTCACAGCGTTTACCTCCATCTACTAGAGAAGTAGTCCACAAAAACGATTATGTACACATTTCCACAGGAAGTGTGTGGTAGTGGACCCACAAAATAAACCCCGACGTATTCACAAGGCCTTTGAGGGCATACAGGGACCATGAGGCCTGGTGGTTTCCTCTGACTGGGCTTTGTGAGCAGGCAGAAGGTACAGGACACCACGTACCTCATCTCGCCCGAGACCATCTTAGGCCAAAAGAACCTGAGCCTCATTCTCGCCAGGGTCTTTGTGACGCTCAGGTGACCAGCAGTTGGATGGTTATGGAAGTACTTAAGTAATATGCCCTTGATGGCAGTGGCAGCAAATAGCTTGAGCTGTTTCATAGGGTGTAGGCCACAGTGTGATTTGGCGTCGCAGAAGTACAACAGTCCATAAGATTCTACAGTCCAACGTGCTGAGAACCCGCATCTTCGTCCTCATCACCAGTGGTGGCCTCTAGGTCATGCAACAGAGTGCCCATGGTAATCCAGTTGTAGCTGTCTCAGGTGGGGGCGGCTTTGCAACAGCATTGGAGGTAGTGCCCGTAGATTAAGGCCTGCTATAATAACATAATCTGGGAGAATGTCCAGGGGTGAATCGTCGCTGTGCAAGGGGTTGTGGGAGAGCACGCCAGGCACCTTATTCCGGACCCCTGGCTTGTGGACAATAGTAAAATCAAAAGTCTTGCAGTCGGAGGGACCACCTGGCGAGATGACCCGAGTTGTTGGGGTGAGACATCAGCCTTTTCAGGCTGCTCTGGTCCATGAGAATAATCACACGGAGGCCTTCCCCGTATGGGCTGAAGTGCTCCAGAGCCCAAATGACTGCAAGGCACTCTTTCTCTGGAGCCGAGTATGGCTATTCCGCTTTGTGCAAGGCACGGCTTGCATATGCAACGGCAATGTTTCAACCCTACTGATCTCTCTGCATCAAGGCAGCACCCAAGCCTGCATCACAGGCATCCGTGTGTATGAAAAACGGGCATGAGAAGTCAGGGAGCCTCAGGACAGGTGCAGTTGTCAAGCAGGGCTTCAGTGCAGTCACAGCCCAGCAGACCTGAGCCTGAAGAGGACCTCACTTAGGTCCTTTAAATGTTGGTCGAAAGTTGGGGAAGCCACGACATGTCATCAATGTACACTGCACAAATTTTATACATGAGGCCCACTAGCACTGCATTCATAAGCCTCTGAAAGGTTGCAGGCACATTGCTAAGCCCAAAAGGAATAACCCTTACTGGAATAGCCCACAGTGTGAAACAAAATCTGTTTTGGGCTTAGAACCCTCCTCCACAGCCACTTGCCAGTAGCCACGTACTATGTCAATAGTAGAAATGAATTTACCCTTGGTCAGGAAGTCCAGTGAGTCATCAGTTCTTATGAGGGGATAGGAGTCTCATAAATGATACCTTCCCCGAGCATTATCCTTATCTGATCCTCAATGATTCTTTTCTTTGCCGGCAATGTGCGATAAGGTGGAAGGCAGATGGGCTTGGTGGCGCCAGTGTCAATGCTATGTGCAGCTAATGACGTGCGGCCCAGGTGGCCGTCGAACAAGTCAGCAAGGTCCTCCAGCAGCCTCATCATACTCACTTTCTGTTCCACCTCCAAGGAGGCATCCTCCCCCTTACTACGGATAGTGGGGGCTTGGGCTTCAAGGCCCATTATGCAATCAGTTGAGCCAGGTATGTTATCAGAATCTGGGGAGGAGGTTCAAGATTGCTGTCAGTAAATGTCATGGTCCTAGAGGGAATATGAATACAGACATGCCTAATATCAGTGGAGAAGACAAGTGCGGAATGACAACATGGCTTATGGAAAGCCATGTTATCCCAGAGGGCTCACAGCATGCACCATTCGCCCATTGTAAGGGAGGTCCAGGGTCGTATCTTTGACATGTTAATGCTGTTCTCTGGGGTGTTGTTGGCTCAAATAGCAGTATGGGGGAGGCACCAGTGTCCAGTGTAATCCGTGCATCATTCGTTCATTTGATATTCAACTGAAAATCAAAATCGGAAAATCAAAAAAACTATTAATTATTTTGTTTTTCGTTTTGAATATAAAAAACAAAAAAACAAACCAGGCTTGTATTTTTCAGTTTTTTATTTGATGATCCAAACAAAAATAGCAAAATAAAAAAACGGACTCGGAGCCAAACTTGATTTAGATTTTTTAACTTGACCCATTTGTGTGCCCCTGGAGTTAATGATTTGTTTATTCTTCGTGGTCTTCGTTTGACTGCGGTAAAGTTGGTTTCACGTTCGCATATTCGGAATTCTTTCTTCAATAATAAGTGCCAATTTTCTGGCAAACAAAATAAATACCTACAACTTTGTTTACACCAGGAATATACATATTTTAAGTTGTAGACAACATTTTATTAAAAATGTACTATTGTGACCACTACAACGTCTAAGGCACCGTCTACAATTTACATTAACACGGTTAACATGGACGCAAGTGGCAGTAGTAAAGGCCCCAGAGCACTGCACACCAGGGCCGGAGTGGGCCACTTTTTCAGTCCGGGAGTTTCATGCCCATATCCGGCCCAAACTAGAGATTGACATGAGCCGGCCCATCGGGAATCCTCCCGAATCTCCCGATTAGCCACTCCGGCTCTGCTGCGCACTGTTTTTTTATTTTTCAATAATTTCAATATCTTTTCAATGGTCCATCATAAGACCACCAAACAAGTTGTATTACACAAAGTGCATCCTAAATAACAATCTACAACTTTTATATAGTTGTTATTTAGGATGCACTTTGTGTAATACTACTTGTAATACAACGGGCAGTCATGGTCTGATTGTAGGTGTAACGCTGCATGTGCAGCGGAGCGAGGAGACGGACACAAACGCTGAGGCAAACGAGATTTAATAAAGGACATACCGTATGCAGAGTCGTTGTAACAAGCAGGGGTCGTAATGGGAGAGCCATCAAGGTGGGACAAATACAGGGGCATATCGAACCAGGTAAAACACAATCAAGGCACAGAACAGCGAACGGAGAACAACGGGCGATCAGGACTCAGAGTACAATGAACAGCGTGAACAACACAAACCGACAGAGTAGACAAAACCACGAATACCAGACTGGGGAAATACTGGGACTTTTATACAATGACATTTAACTAGGGACAGGTGACGGCAATGACACGGGGGCGTGGTAACAAACAAGGAATCACGGAGACAAACGAGCGGGGCGGGATAAACAGGCACGGGACACAGACACAAGGGAACCAGGAGTGACAGCCAAGGGAGGGGCGAGGCCATACGTGACATTACTCCCCCTCAAGGGCAGACTGGACAGGGAATCACGGGACGTGGCGAGGGACAGGGACAGCAGACACAGGACGGACCAGAGGGACAGGACCAGACAAGACAGGGCGAGGGACCTGGGGCATGGCAGGGACCGGAGACAGGGAAGCAGAGACTGGCCAGGAGCTGGGTCGGGGCACGGCAGTACGGGCAGGGCCAGGGGGAGACACGGGAGCAGGGCCGGACGAGACAGGACTGGGAACAGACACGGGAGCGGGGCCAGGGGACAGGGCCGGGGCAAACACAGAGGCAAACACGGCTTGGACGACTGTGACAGGGACAGGAACAAGGTGAGTGACAACTCGGGGAACAGACACGGGGACCGGGACAGAGACGACACCACCAGACACAGGCACAGGAACGGGCACAAGGACACGAACAGACACCACCACGGGGACAGGGACCAACACAAAGCCAGGGACAGAACACGGGAGCAAGGGGAACACGGGCATAGAGGCAGGAGTACAGGGCAGAGCAGGGGGCACACAAAGTCCATGCCCAACAGGGGGCAGCACAGTCTCAAGGGGAACAGGCAGGGTCCGCTGGCGGGCAGCGGGAACAGGCGGGGTCCGCTGGCGGGCAGCGGGAACAGGTGCGGCCGGGCGGCGGGCAGCGGGAACAGGCGCGGCCGAGCGGGGGGCAGCGGGAACAGGCGCGGCCGAGCGGGGGGCAGCGGGAACAGGCGCGGCCGGGCGGCGGGCAGCGGGTACAGGTGCCGGCGTGGACGACCCCTGCTGAGTCGCGGGTACAAGAACCGGCGTGGACGACCCCTCCTGGGTGGCGGGGACAGGAACCGGCGTGGACGACCTCTCCTGGGTCGCGGGGACAGCAGCCGGCGTGGACTGCCGACGGGCAGCGGGAACGGGAACTGGCGTGGACTGCCGACGGGCAGCGGGAACGGGAACTGGCGTGGACGACCTCCTCTGAATCACGGGAACAGGCCGTAGACGTGACAAGACGTCCTCGGGGGGCGGAGCCGCCGCACTGACGTCCTCGGGGGGCGGAGCCGCCGCACCGACGTCCTCGGGGGGCGACGTCCACTGGTCCACTGGTCCACGTCCACTGGTCAAATGCTACTCCAATACAAGTGAAAGTTGCATGTTCAAAATCTTACTTAAGTGAAAGTACTGAAGTACTTGCTTTTAAAAATACTTAAGTATTAAAGTACACCTTCCTTCACATTTGTAAAAACGTTATAGTTTAAAAGTATTATACAACCTACCAAATCCATTTTGGGCATAATAATCATACAGTCTTTGATAATAATCCATAAGGCATATTCCAATGATGTACATCATTCAGGTAGTGGTAGCAGAAAAGTTTTAACCTACGTTTTAGTTTAAGGAACAAAAACATTTTCTAAAACCATAATTCACTGATTAGCCTAGCCTAACCTGTTTAAGCAAATTATGTTACCATATTAAAAGTCAATAATAAAATTACGGTTTTCTCTCTTTGCTAGTTAGGTATTCAGTCATCCAATACAACATTATGCTACAGTCAATATTAACAAAGACAAAGTAAAATTAGCAGTGCGGCATCTTGGTAGTCTAACCTTGCCACAACCTTTTGCAGTATGGCTAAAGCCCGCCAACTCCATGCCACCCAACATGCTAGCAAACTCTTTTCAAACTAGAAATCACAGCCACATTAGAATTATTGACATTACACTGACATTAGAATGGAAACATTATTTGACAATATTCGATTAACCCACACGGTTTCCCTTATTGATGTTTCCGTAGTTTGCTTGCGTAGTTTTCCGTAGTATTCCGTAGTATTACTTGCCAATATAATGTTAACATTATTTATAGTTATTCTAGCAGACCTAGCAGTGGAGTGAGCAGGCAAAGTCATTTCACTAGCCTTACTGCAAAGCTCCTCTGACTACATAGAAAATGGTCACTTAACAAAACATTTAGGCTGCATATAATATGCTTCCTCAGGTGGGACAGTGAATTTTTGTATGCAGTGATAGCCTATAGTTTGTTTTTGGCAAACAAAGCATGCATTTAAAACTATAGGAATGATTTATCCGTTCAGAAAACTGAACATTTTGTCGAGATACGGCCATGGGTGCAAGTACTCGAAAAAGCATGCCAGGGTTGCCAGCGTGAGACACACGCATTTGACCATTTTCACACGCTCTCGCGCCACACTTCCGATATCTCACGCCGAAAAAAAAATCTAGTTTATTTACCTCTGATCTATATCTATCAACCACCGGCGATCGCGATATAATACTTAATTTGTGTCCATTTTTCACCGCCCCGGTAACGTTCACCACCCCGCTCAACAACTTACGTTCGCCACCCCCCCGATCAACAATTTACACTCGCCACCAAGTCCAGGTTCAAATCTCACTCCAAGCAATCTTGAAAAGTTGGCAACCCTGGCATGCTCCATCACCGCCGTCTCCGTTCATGTTGCTTGTTGTTTAGGAAAAGAATGACTAGCGACACCGAACTTGATTTTACACCTCACAGACACATCCTTGATTGCTGATAGGCTGTCACCTGTGAAAATACTATCGGGGGAGGGGAGGAGAGTTGTGTGTGGAAGTAACAAGTAACGAGAGCTGGACAGAAATGTAGTGGAGTGATAAGTACTGTATTTGTTATTCAACTGTAGTGAAGTGAAAGTCATAAGTATTTAAAAAAAATCAACTTAAGTAAAGTACAAATACTCAAGAACTGTACTTAAGTACAGTACTTAAGTAAATGTACTTCGTTACTGCCCACCTCTGGGGACAGGTGACGGCAATGACACGGGGGCGTGGTAACAAACAAGGAATCACAGAGACAATAAACAGGGCGGGATAAACAGGCACGGGACACAGACACAAGGGAACCCGGAGTGACAGCCAAGGGAGGGGGCGAGGCCATACGTGACAGTAGGCATGGACGTAATTTTGTAATAAAAAGTGGGGGGGGGACATGGATTCGTCACTATTTAAATATTTGGTTTTACCTGTAAAAACTGGGGGGGACCAAAACCGGCTTTTGAAAAAGTTTTTCAAAAAAGTGTAAGTTTTTTCTTACATCCGTGATTGTAGGGAACTGGTCTTGTGACCGAAGGGTCATGGGTTCAATTCCCAGGCCTGAGGCCATGACTGAGGTGCCCTTGAGCAAGGCATCTAACCGCAACTGCTCCCCGGGCGCCGGGATAGGGCTGCCCACCGCTCTGGGCACGTGTGCACCACAGCCCCTAGTGATCACTAGTGTGTGTGTGTGTTCTAACTGCACAGATGGATAAAAAGTGGAGGACAAATTTCGATTGTGGTGAAAAAAAATCACAATTGACAAAATATGGCACATTTATATGGGTATTTCTACCTTGCACCAATTTGTGGTGGTCAGTCTTTGTCTAATTATGTCAATAGCTTTTAAACAGTGCATCATAAGATCATAAAACAAGCTCTTATATATTAAGCGCAATCCTAGGCAACAACCTATAGGTATTTCCATTTCTACCTCTTACCTAATAGTGGTGGTGAGTTTTTCTTTAAATTTCAATAGCTTTTAAACGGTCCATGAGACCAGCACCAAACAAGTTGTACTACATTAAGCCCACGATGACCAGCAACCTACAACTCAGATATGGGTATTTCTACCTCTTACCTAATAGTGGTGGTGAGTTTTATCTAATTATTTCAATAGCTTTTCATAATATTCTAATTTTATGAACAGCACCTGTAAATACCCATGTCTGAGATGTAGGTTGTTGTTTAGGATGCACTTTGTGTAATACAACTTCTTAGGTGGTCTTCTGATGGACTATTTAAAAGCTATTGAAATAACAAGACAACAACTGAGTACTACAAATTGGTGCAAGGTACCAATACCCATGTATGAGTTGTAGGTTGCTGTTTAGGATGCACTTAATATATACTTGTTCTTCCCCATGACTGTGTAGCATACAGAACTAGACTAAGAGACCAGTTTTAGTTCATTAGCTATTTATTGTCTTCAATATTGAACCTTTTCACAATATAAAAAATTTCTGAAATATATCAGTATACGTGCAATGAATGAGTATAATATACTGAAATAAATAATATACCAATATCTGTGTAACGTGGTGGGCGTCAGGGTTGGACACAATCGCGATAAAGAGCTGGCACCTACTTTAACGGCGCTAGTCTCCTTCACACCGAAAGCGATAAAATCGCTCTCCGTCGCCGAGTCGCCAGCATCGCGTCGCGTGGGGTCCAGCATCGCTGGCATGCAGCACGTGACAGATATGCAAATCACGTTTTAAAAGCAGGACGCAGTATTTATTTATTTTAATCTATTGATGACAGGACACACGATTATAAAGAAGTGCGTGTATAAAACAGTGTATAAAACACATAGTATATAAACCTAAAATGTTTATGTAATTTTTTTACTTTTTACCCCAGACCCAAAGATCAAACAGGAATAAAAAAATCATAACCAATAATAGGGTATATGCTAATTTATTGCAGATGTTTTTTAACAAATGAACAGTATTCCCTCCAAAAATAAACATTTTGTACTGTAAATAAACTGACACCTCTTAAAGTTTGGGACATCCAGAGACAGCCACTATCAATCTCTCCTCCATTTTGCAATCGGAACAAATAATCAGTAGGAACCAAAGTCAGAGGTGCGGTTTCAGAGTAGGGTGCAAATATACTTTCTGATTGGTGTTTGCCGCCGCGCGTCACTGCTCATTTGCATAAAGTTGAGCCGAGCTCAACTTGATCGCGTCGCTCGATTCGCTCAATTTGCGTTGCGTCGCTCACGGTCGCGTCGCGTCGCTCACGGTCGCTCACTCTCATTGAAAATGAATGACTTCCGGTCGCCGTGTTGCTCTCGTCGCTTTCGGTGTGAACGCACAGTAATGCCAAGCGCAGACTACACGACTTTTTTGTCCCTCACGATGTTCACTATGTCAGATTAGCAGTTATATTCGTTTCATGTCGTACTCGAGGAACTGGCAACACTACACGTTTGTCACCGACCAAACATCGTCCTCGTCCCGGCGTGAGTTCGTAGATCAACTCGCGCGGGGGCGTGGCTTAGAAGCTGACAATAATGGTTCAGCGTCCCGCTTTCTCTTCGCCATGTTTACATTTGTGCGCCACAGAACACTCTGTCTTCCTATTGGTCAGCGTCAGGGAGCACATCGTGGAGCATGTCAAACTAGGCGATAAAATACAAAAAATTCTAACATGCTAGTCTTTTCGTCGGACAGTCAGACGGCGTCGCTCACGTCAAATTACTGCTCGTGGACTATGTCATACTACACGGACCTTTGTCGCTCGCGACACTGAAATTCGGATCCGACGCAGGCAATTTGTCGGGTCAAAATCGGGCTAAATTCGTGTAGTCTGAACCGGCCATAAGTGAACCGCGCGCATACGGAGAGTGCGCGACTTACGAGGCATACCAAGAACACACTTCACAGAAACACTCACGAAGGAATATAAAGGACCACAGCGATTATGAAAGGAAAACACGTTTATATAAGTATGAATGCTGAAATAATACAAGGCACAGAAAACACAGCAGAGACTAAAGTAAATGAGAACTACAAAACACGACAAATAACACCGGACCACTAGATACACAAGGGAACACCACTGCGGTAAAGTTGGTTTCATGTTCACGTATTCAGAATTTGGTGCCTTAGACGTTGCAGAGGTGACAGTAGTTATTTTAAACACGGACGTAATTTTGGGGGGTGGAAGGGGGGAAATGTCCCCCCCACTTTTTACGGTTAAAACCAAATATTTAAATAGCGACGATCCATGTCCCCCCCACTTTTTATTACAAAATTACGTCCATGATTTTAAATAACATGATATCTACAATTTAAAATTCGCCTATTCCCGATGTAAAATACGCCTATTCCTGAGTTGTAGGTGGTTGTTTATGTTGCTAGAAATTAGAATTTGCATATTTTGGCACTTTAGCTATAACTATGGAAGAAAAATAGTTCCATCGGATTTTGAATTCGTATTTGAAGCACTGAATTTGTTTGCCCTTGAATTTGAAGCTCTGAATTTTTTTTGCACTGAAATTATGCATCTGAATTTTGTTGCCTTTGAATTTAATGCTTATTAAAATACAATGAAAAAAAATTCGAGCGTTAAAAAATTCAAAAGATTTTTTTTCAAGTTGCTCGAATTCGATTGGTCAAATTTGGCTCACAAAATACACGTGCAAAATTTCGCGTGCTAAAATACGAGTTCAAAGATATTCAGAGTAAACATCCGGGACACAAAGGATGAGCAATCGATTCAAGACTCCAATCGAACCAAATCCAACCAATCACGCTCCACTGGTCACGGCGCTGTTTGAAGCCACAGGCGGAGAGAGAAAGTGAGTTATGTCGGCGCACGGGATCGGCTCCTCTTCGGTGAGTGTATTTACTCCTTTATTTGTCTATTGTGGTGTTTTTAAGATTCAGTAAGATACAGTAAACGACGTGTTGCACATCAGAGGTTTGCGCTGGACTGATCTTTTTTTAACTCGCTCTGAACTCGCTATGTAGTCAACGTAGCTGCGTATGTGTGTGTCCGTCAGTCCACACTGTGCTTTATGATATTATATTTATCATAAAATCATTACATTCGTTTATTATTTCCTTACCAGTCGAGTAGTTTACAACTGTTTTTAACTCTCCGTGGGGTAATGGTTAGTGACGAGAGCTTCGGACAAAACGGGCCTGGGTTCGATACCCGCGACTGACGAGCGATTTGTTATAATTAATATTTTTTATTCATTTATATATATACTGGACCGGCGCCAGGACATATACAGTGGGGGTGGCGGCGTGTGACGATTGTTAAGCGGGCAAGGGGGCGGTAGCAATAGTAAAATAAATGGGTCTTATTACTTAAATTGAGGGGGCGGGACACCTCGCCTGAGGGGGCGACGCCCTTTTTTGAAGTGGAAGTTTCAGAACTTGAGTGCAAGTTGTTTTGTTTTTTTTATACAAGGTATTTCAGTTTGATCATATTCCAGGATTGAAAGGTTGTGGTGAGATCTATGGGTAGCTGTAACAAGCATCTACTATGATGTTCTCCATTACCTTGAAGGAGAGGGCTCAGCATTTCCAACATCACACACATCTTCTGTTGCCACTATGTGTTCCTACCACGCCTGCAGGAAGACCTAGATACTTTTTGTAGTGGTTGGGACAATCATCCAATAAGAACAGAGAGCCACATGACCCCTAATCAACTGTGGGTGCTGGGTCATTCACATCACCCAATTCCTGCAGCAGATAGCACAGAGGTACATGCAAGTGTAATATGATTTTAACAAATAGTATGGTTTATGTATAAAGTTTGGAAGTGGCTATTTTATCCACATAAGTGTATACAACTTATTTGTAGGGAATGGAGATTCCCAATATTGAGTGGGACAACACTGGACTTCCCATTGATGACCACTCAAATATCATTGTCCCACACACAGAATGCCCACTGACAGATGAACAGATGACAGCTTTGAGAGATGCAGTTAACCCAGGAGCTGCATCCCAGTCCTCTGGCTGTGATCTTTACATTTCTGCTGTCCAGTTTTGTGAGAATTTCCTGTCTATTTGAAACAACTGGTCTGAGAATTGGAATAAAATAACATCTTTACAAAGTTAAGACCATATGAATGAAAAATTAATGGCAAATTTTGTCATCAGTTTTAGTTTGAGTAATAAAAAAAACAATAAAAAACTGAGCTGCAGCTTCATTAATTTTTTTAATTATTTACAGAGTAGGAGACATTGCAGTAAATGGATGCAATCAAAAGTTGTTTGATTGCCCAATTTTGTTATTCTGATGTTTGACATAAAGGTAAAAATTATACACCACAGAAAATAAAACGAATTAAAACTCATGCTTGACTCACTTTCATTTTATTAAGAGTTGAAATTTTCAAAAATGAGTTAGTCAAATTCCCTTCTGCCTCTTTTGGAAAAAGCAAGGCCACTGTCAGGTCGTCGAGTGAGCACTGTCCACATTGGGGATTCTTTAATCCCTCGTCTAATGCCCGGTTCACACTACACGACTTTTCAGTCGCCAGGTTTTTGTGCCGTTCGCACTACACGACTGGTCGTGCTGTAATCGCGAGTCTGTCAGTTGTTGTGGCTTTCACACTACATGACTGATCGGCGACGCGGGCTCACGAATTACACGACTGGGGAACTGGGGAATCGCCGACTCATCTGGCTGCCGTCCAAAAACACGAGAAAACGAAACTCTCGCCAGAACCAGCAACACCACATAGAAGAAAAAAACAATGTACATGTACTCCACATTTTCGTTATTATTATTATTTTTTTACCGTTTAAACACTCCATAGTCCCAAGTTTCCAGATTTCATCTCTCCGTTGCAGTGAACATAGATATAATCAATCGCACTATTTCTCCAGTGCTGTCACAATAACTTAAACACAGTGTTGTAGTAAAGCTGTAAGAAAGGTGAGGAGTTTGTGTGTTTACTGGGTTACTGTTTTGAAAGCATTCTTGAAAGTTTTTTACATTCTTCAGAGATATCTTCAGCGGTGCCGCGGTTCTCTCTCCGCGTTCCCATTGGCTGTAGCTAGACGCTGCTGCCGACTTTCAGTCGCCGACTGCTAGATATTAAACATGCTAGATATTAAACACGCTAGATATTAAACATGCTAGATATCTGCCGGTCGTCTGCGACGAGTCGGCGACGGCTCGGCGAGCGTCTTTCAGCAGTTCACACGAGTGATCGCCGATTTGCCTCTGACCACAGTTTCTGTCGCCGATCAGTCGGCGACTGAAAAACCAGCCTAAAATCGTGTAGTGTGAACCGGGCATTAACTGCTTGATCTGTCTTGTGACACGTCCAACTACCTGTTTAGAGTAATAAACAGAAGAGAAAATGAAAAAATAAATTCCTTATCCAAAAGTAAACTCAGAGAGAAAGATTTTATACATATAATAATAATTTAAAAAAACAAATCGCTCGTCAGGCCCGTTTTGTCCGAAGCTCTCGTCACTAACCATTACCCCACGGAGACAGTTGAAAACAGCTGTAAACTACTCGACTGGTAAGGAAGTAATAAACGAATGTAATGATTTTATGATAAATATAATATCATAAAGCACAGTGTGGACTGACGACACACACATACGCAGCTACGTTGACTACATAGCGAGTTCAGAGCGAGTTAAAAAAAGATCAGTCCAGCGCAAACCTCTGATGTGCAACACGTCGTTTACTGTATCTTACTGAATCTTAAAAACACCACAATAGACAAATAAAGGAGTAAATACACTCACCGAAGAGGAGCCGATCCCGTGCGCCGACATAACTCACTTTCTCTCTCCGCCTGTGGCTTCAAACAGCGCCGTGACCAGTGGAGCGTGATTGGTTGGATTTGGTTCGATTGGAGTCTTGAATCGATTGCTCATCCTTTGTGTCCCGGATGTTTACTCTGAATATCTTTGAACTCGTATTTTAGCACGCGAAATTTTGCACGCGTATTTTGTGAGCCAAATTTGACCAATCGAATTCGAGCAACTTGAAAAAAAATCTTTTGAATTTTTTAACGCTCGAATTTTTTTTCATTGTATTTTAATAAGCATTAAATTCAAAGGCAACAAAATTCAGATGCATAATTTCAGTGCAAAAAAAATTCAGAGCTTCAAATTCAAGGGCAAACAAATTCAGTGCTTCAAATACGAATTCAAAATCCGATGGAACTATTTTTCTTCCATATATAACTGTCTTAAAGCTATTGAAGAACGAATTCTGAATATGCGAACGTGAAACCAACTTTATCGCAGTATTTGACGCAACGTGCACGAAATCTCTGCATGCGTCTAACCACCTTCAAATAAATCTTTAATTAAACAAGTATGTGGTTCCAACGGGCGGCACGGTGGTGTGGTGGTTAGCACTGTCGCCTCACAGCAAGGTGGTCTGGGTTTGATTCTCGATCTGGGCTGCTCTGTGTGGAGTTTGCATGTTCTCCCTGTGCCTGCGTGGGTTTCCTCCGGGTACTCTGGTTTCCTCCCACAGTCCAAAGACATGCGTGTTAGGTTGATTGATCATGCTAAAATTGCCCGTAGGTGTGAGTGCGTGCGTGTGTGTTGGCCATGCGGTGGACTGGCGACCTGCCCATGGTGTACCCTGCCTTCGCCCGGAGATGTTTGGATTGGCTCCAGCCCCCCCGTGACCCCGACTAGCGGGATTAAGCAGTTCAGATAATGGATGGATGTGGTTCCAGTCCGGTCATGTTGTCTATAACAATATAGACTATGTTCCAATGTCTAGGCTACAATCAGAGTAGAACAAGTAACAGTGCACTCCCGTGCAAACAAAGACCATGAAGAATAAACTTATCAGAAACTTCCGGGGCTACTCCATTAACTGGTCCAAATCTATCGCCCTACCATTTAACATGAAGCTATCAGACACAGCAGTTCAATCCCTTCCAATTCCTATGTGCACTCAACACATCACATACTTGGGCATTAAAGTCTCCACCCAGCTGTCGGAGCTGCACACACTTAACTTTAACCCATTACTCACATCCATCAACAATGATATTCAACGATGGATGAACCTACCCCTATCCCTCATTGGCAGAATATCCACAATCAAAATGAAAATACTACCCAAATTAAACTTTTCTCAATATCTTTTCTCAATTATTCCGATCCAACCTGGTTCACAGCCTTAGATGCAATCATCTCCAAATTCTATTGGAAAAACAAACCACCTAGAATTAAAATAGCTACATTACAAAAACAAAAAACCCAGGGAGGCCCAGAAGATCCAAATTTTCAGCAATATTAATCGGCAAATCAATTACAGTACATAATTAAATGGATCAAACCACATGAAGCAGATGAAATGTGGAGAGACATAGAACAAACACTTATTAATGACATACAAATCTCAGACTTACCATTTATTAGTATAGCACTCAAACATCACCCATGTTTCAAAAACCCAATGATATCATCAACTCTGACAGCTTGGTGGAAACTTCACAATATCACAAATACTATAACTGCACCCAAAATAAACTCACCTATATGGCACAACCCCGATTTCCCCGCCACAAAAAAAAATACCAAAACTACAAAAATGGAAAGAAAAAGGTATCACACATTTACACCATATCATACACAATAATAATCTGGCAACTATCTCACATATATCCCTGAATTATAGCATAGAAAGAAGCCAATTTTTGGAATACCTCCAACTAAGATCCATGTTAAACTCAATCAATCAATCAATCAAATTTTATTTATATAGCGCTTTTTACAACAGTTGTTGTTACAAAGCAGCTTTACAAGTGCCGAGTCCTAGCCCCCAGTGAGCAAGCCAAGGGCCACAGTGGCAAGGAAAAACTCCCTAGTTTTTTTGCATGAGGAAGAAACCTTGAGAGGAACCAAGACTCAGGGGGGGAACCCATCCTCCTCTGGCCGACATCGGTCACCATGACAACAACAATTTAGACAGAAAGAAATAAAGAAAAGGAAAAGATGTAGTAATGTCCATCATGGTGTAGGCTTATCCGGTCAGGCAGTAGGTGGCTGGCACTGGATAACTCGCTTGTCTCTCCTCATCTCATTTTTCCTCGAGCAGGCGGGCAGCCATGTGGAGAAAATAAAACAGGGAAAATTAGCTCTGTATGAGGACATATACAGGACAGATGAAATTAAACACATTTCTGAAGTGTGGCAGCAACTCCGACATTAAGTTAAATTATTACAGCCTAGCTAAAAAGGCAGAACCAGAAGGCAACATAGGCTTGGGGGCATTCTGAGACAATGGCATCCATCCACTGCACTGTCAACAAACTTGAGTGACCACGAGCAGTGACAGGATGACAGCACCAGTGCCCCAGTCTACCATAAAACCCTTCGCCTATGAACCCCTGGAACTGTACCTTTATCTAAGGGATAATCTATGTTCATTATCAAACGCTAAACCAAATAGGTGGGTTTTCATCCTAGACTTAAAGATTGTGACTGTGTCAGAGTCCCGGACGCATTTTGGGAGGTTGTTCCAAAGCTGGGGGGCCTTATAAGAAAAGGCTCTTCCCCCTGCTGTTACCTTATTAATTTGTGGAACTAATAAAAGGCCAGCACCCTGTGATCTTAGTTGACGTGGGGGTTCATAGTATGGAGGTTCATGGAGGTATTCAGGAGCAAGCCCGTGCAGTGCTTTATATGTTAATAATAGAATTTTAAAATCAATACAGAATTTAACTGGGAGCCAATGCAGGGCTGACAGGACTGGTGTAATATGCTGAAATTTTCTAGTTCTGATCAGAACTCTAGTAGTCTAATCTAGAGCGAACAAAGGCGTGCACCAATTTTTCTGCGTCATCCTGTGATAATGCATTTCTTAATTTGGCAATGTTGCGGAGATGTAGAAAAGCTATCCTAGTAGTATTATCTATGTATTTATCAAAATGATAGGTCGGAGTCGAGTATGACGCCTAGGTTTTTGGCTATTGTGCCAGGTGTAATGGGGTAGTCTGCGAGATTAAGCATTAGATCTGGAATGATTTGTCTTGCGGCCTTAGGGCCCACAAGGAGAACTTCTGTTTTGTCCTCATTTAGTTTGAGTAAGTTTAGAGACATCCAGCATTTAATATCTCTTACACAGGCCTCAATATTTCCTAAACTGAGTTTGTCATCAGGTTTGGCTGATATGTAAAGTTGAGTGTCATCTGCATAGCAGTGAAAATTGACACCATGTTTGTTTATAACTGTGCCCAATGGTAGCATATATAATGTAAATAATAGTGGTCCTAAGATGGAGCCTTTCGGGACCCCATATTTAACTATTGTACGTTTGGATGGAATATTATTGAGCTCTACAAACTGATGGCGATTTGTCAAGTAAGAGTAAAACCATGAAAGGGCTGTGCCTGAGACTCCAACCCAGCATTCTAACCGCTTTAGCAAGATCCTATGATCAATTGTGTCAAAAGCTGCACTAAGATCGAAAAGCACTAACAGTGATACATAACATTGATCTGAAGCAAGGAGGAGGTCATTTGTTACTTTAACTAATGCTGTTTCAGTACTGTGATGGGGCCTAAAGCCAGATTGGAACTTTTCAAATATGTGATTCCTATGCAGATATAGGCATAATTGCTGGGCAACAGCTTTTTCTATGATCTTAGATATAAATGATGTGTTCGAAATGGGTCTATAATTAGATAGGACAGTCGGATCAAGATTTGGTTTCTTGATCAGAGGTTTAATAACTGCTAATTTACATGATTTGGGCATGTGACCTATTGTAATGGATGAGTTAACTATAGTTAGAAGAGGTTCAGTTACAGTTGGTAATACCTCTTTTAATAACTTTGAGGGAACTGAGTCTAGTGTGCAGGTAGTACAATTTAAGGAAGAAATTATTTTCTCTAATTCTGATGGTGGGAGTGGATGAAAAGCATCAAGTTTTTCTCCCGATATGTAATTTAAATCAATATCAACCAAACCAGATGACATACCAGTTGTATTGCTAATAAAAGGTTTTATATTTTGTCTAATATTCTCAATTTTATTATCAAAGAAATCTATAAATACATTACTAGTGAGATTTACTGGAATCTGGGGTTCTGCGCCTGCTTGATTTTTTGTAAGTTTAGAAATAGTATTAAAAAGAAATCTAGGATTGTTTTTATTTTTCTCTATCAGTGAGGCTAAGTATGCTGAGCGTGCTTTAGTGAGTGCCCGTTTGTAGTCAATAATGCTATCCTTCCAGGCACAGTGGAATACTTCCAACTTAGTGGATCGCCATTTCCGCTCTAATTTGCATGCTCTTTGTTTTAAGTTTCTAGTTTGGTCAGTGTACCACGGGGCGAGCTTTTTGGATCTAGCCTTTATATATTTTAGTGGAGCTACTATATCTAGTGCTGATCTGCAGGTATTCTCTAAGCAGTCGGTTAGACTATCTAACTCTCCTGGATCGGATGTCGAATGAGCTAAAGCAGTTAAATCAGGGAGGGTTTCAATAAACTGTGTTGCTGTTGATGAATTTATCGAGCGCTTTATACACTGCCGAGGAGACGAGCGGGTATTTATGTTAAGGTGAAGATCGAATTGGACTAAATAGTGATCAGGGATTGCTACGGTTTGCGGAAGTATATTTATATTATCAACATCGATACCCAGCGTTAAGAAAAAAATCAAAGATAAAGCAATTCTCAAACCGAGTCCAGTAATATCAGAATTCCTTAACATCTCTTCTTCAGACAAAACTCTGAGTAAAGTATATAGATTCCTATCTAAAATAGATCAAACAGTCACCATCCCTAGTAAAAAATGGGAAGATCTCTCAATTACCACCAATTTCTGGATAAATATTATGAAAAACATATTCACCATGACTAGCAATACTAACCTCCACTTGATACAATATAAAGTAATTCATAGGGTACACTACACTAAGCAGAGATTACATAAAATTGGACTATTAGATTCAGAAATCTGCACACATTGCTCACTAAACACCCCTGACAGTTACATACACGTTTTATGGGATTGCCCACCGATCAAACACTTCTGGCAGCTTATCATAACTCATCTAACTCCAACACATCTTGCAATCACCATCACTTCTTGGCGACACTTCAACCACAAACCTTAACCAAGAGAAATGCAGAGCACTTTTAGTGGCGCTAACCATCGCTAAAAAAACAATTATTACTAACTGGAAATCAAGGAAAAAAATCACCATAAGTCAATGGGAAAACTCACTCATAGAACAATAGAAATGGAAAAAATATCAGCATCTCTCAAAAACAGAACATATGAACACATTAAAACATGGTCAGCAATTAATAACCTTTTACAACAGTAACTCCACTAGTCTCTAGCAGATTATTCGCACACATTATACATCCATAACCATATCACACACATACCACCTCTACCCGAATGATCCAGCACATATGCACATACACACAGTCACATGAGCGCTTAGCACTAAAAATTTACCATTGTCTTACTATTCTTTCCTCACAATGATTATTACTAGATTTACTGGGATGTATATATTTGTCTGTTTGTTTGTTTGCTTTCTCTTCCCCCTATCTCTTTCCTCTCTTTTATTCCTTATTTTCTATTTGGTATTTCCTTATATATTCTATTTTCTTTCTTTATTTTTCTTTTTATATATATGTCCTCCCTCTGCTTCTGCTATAATAAAAATAAAGTTCTATTGGTCCTCCGAAGAGGGGGGTGGTGGCGGGTAAAAAAAAAGAAAAAAACTTCCGGGGCACACAAATGGGTCAAGTTAAAAAATCTAAATCAAGTTCGGCTCCGAATCCATATTTTAATTTTGCTATTTTTGTTTGGATCATCAAATAAAAAACAGAAAAATACAAGCCTGATTTGTTTTTTTGTTTTTATATTCAAAACAAAAAACAAAATAATGAAGTTTTCCGATTTTGATTTTCAATTGAATATCAAATGAACGAAGTTCCCTTTGAAGTTCACCTTAATTATAAAAGGTGTGTTCCAGAAAGCTTCAGAGGAGACATCCTCCACATGTCTCAGGTAAGGATTAGCAGAAAAGTAAGAACAAAATGGGTGAGGCACATACATGTTCTGGAGGGAGGGGTGCCTCTGTGAAATGATCTCCCTCCTCTGAAGTTTTCCCTTTGCCTTCCTGGGCATCTCCAGGTGCCAGCTCCACCTGGTCTGGCCATGTCATCTTAACAGCAGCTTGAGGATCGGGGGGGCAGTGTGAGTGAACCACCATGGTATTGTGCCCCTCGCCATTCATCAGGGCACTCATCGCATTACGAGTGCTCATCGCATTTATACTGCTTTGGGCATGAGGACCGTAGACCAGCATATCTGAACTTCCAGAAGAGACCTCAGTTCAACATATCATTAATTAAATCTGTAGTCGGTGGGATTGAAAATACACTGGATTTATCTTGAAAATTGTAACAAGTATCAGCTATCCTCTACATTCCTCTATATTCACAGGCAGAGGTGGGTAGGAACGCATTAGATTTACTCTGTTACATTTACTCAAGTAGCTTTTTGGACAAAAATTTACTTGTGAGAGTAGTTTTAATATCAAATCAAATATATTTGTATAGCGCTTTTCACAACACATGTTGTCACAAAGCACTTTACAGGATTTACAAGGTTAACAATACTATGGGTCCAAATCCCTAATGAGCAAGCCAAAGACGACAGTGGCGAGGAAAAACTCCCTAGATGGTGGGGAATAGGAAGAAACCTCGGGAGAACCAAGACTCAAAAGGGAACCCATGCTCCATTGGGCAGCCCGTTAACACACAGATGACACAGAATCAAATTATACAGATGAATACACAAGTCACACACAAATCACACAATCAGACTAAGTATAAGGTAACTAGAATGAAAGTTCTGGGTGTTGATATTATCAATGTAAATGTCTTGTGATGAACGCCAGGTTTTCATTCCGTGTCGGAGTGATGATACTGGTATTGTAGGCTCCGACTGCAGTGTTTCTCCCCAGATGAACGTCGGAGAAGAAAGATATGAGATGTGGTAAATATGTAACAGATTATTCAAAGGCCAAACTAAACAGATAAGTCTTTAGTTGAGTTTTAAACATTGAGACTGTGTCTGAGTCCCGAATAAAGGCAGGAAGATTATTCCACATATTATATAATTAATATAATTCCATTATATAGGTTTTACAGTAAAACCTATATCTGTGTCATATATTGTGGCTACTGTGATACGGGGCTGATGAACATAACTGTATCCAGGAGGAGCTGCTTCATTAAAACTTACATATTCATCTACTCTAGCCCATGTCTCTGTTAAACAGAGTGCATTTAGTCTGTTATCTGAGATTATTTCGTTTACTATCAAAGCTTTTGATGCAAGCGATCTAATGTTTAGAAGTCCTAGCCTTAGCTTAATATTGCTGCTCACTTCATGTTGATTATTTAATTTAATTTTAATTAGATTTTTAAAACATATCGCCCTGTTATTCCTATACCTGCCACGGTTAACAGACACAGTCTCAATGGTTTGGTAGGTAGGGAATTAAGTTCTACTTAGCGAATGGCCGTTGGAAACCATTTATGAATATATATGAAAAGACTTATACTTTTACTTGAGTAAATAGGGGATGAGAATAATGCAACTTTTACTCCGTTACAATCGGATTTGTGCCGTGCTACAGTTTTACAATAATTAGTTTTTCAGTGAGAAAACTGACCAATGTCTTGTCACCTGAAAATGTGTAACCAATGAAATGAAGCCGGTCAGTTACGTGATCACATACGCAAACTTTCTCCACCAGTAGCTATAAACTATGACGACAGAAAAACCTCCCGAGCATCCCTGGCCTCACATACAGCCAATGTTTACATTACAAACGTGTAAAAAGGACAGTGCGCTGTCAGTTGTGTCTGCCAAAAGGTGTGGACATTTCAGCCTACAAGAACTTGATGTCAAGTTTGAGGAAACACGTTGCGATAAGTTTGCCGTATATATAATTTTGACTTCTTTGTGTAATGCTATATCTCTGTTACAACTGGAGGCATAATTGTATGATGTAATTATTAAATGTAATCATCATTCTTTTAGATAACAGATATGAAGCTCTCGCCTCAACTGTAGTAGCAGAAATCGAGCAGTCTCACCACAACATATTGCTTCCCTCTCTAGGACATCAAGGACATCAAACACACCGCAATCAGCATCAGAGATCCAACTCCAGTCTGGCTGCCAAGCAACAGGATGCAAATAACTCTGGCCACACGTGGACCAACCACCAGGCTGCCAACCGTGCTAGCCAACAGCATGTTAACAAGCATGCTAAGAGTCGTCCCAACCACCAGCTTGCAATCCATGCCAGTCGACGGCTAACTAATAAGCATGCTAATAGGGTTAGCCATCAGGATGCTAATCACGAGAGCCATTGGGGTTGCTAACCATGTGAGCCATCGGGTTGCCAACTATGTTAGCCATCGGGATGCTAACCATGTTAGCCGCCGAGGCATTAACGGTGAAAGGAGACGAGGAACACCGCCACAGCCCAAAACGCTGCTGATTGGGGATTCAGTCATCAGAGATGTATGGAGCAACAGTACTAAGGTCTTTTGCTTTCCTCGTGTTACCGTCTGTGAAGTAATACCCATGATTCCACACATATTGCATGATCATCGAACTACGGAAAGACTGATTGTACATGTCGGCTCTAGCGATGTTTGTGCATAATTTGGAGGTATGCTTTGGGTCATTGTCCTGTTGCAGGATGAAATTGGCTCCAATCAAGCGCTGTCCACAGGGTATGGCATGGTGTTGCAAAATGGAGTGATAGCCTTCCTTATTCAAAATCCCTTTTACCTTGTACAAATCTCCCACTTTACCAGCACCAAAGCAACCCCAGACCATCACATTACCTCCACCATGTTTGACAGATGGTGTCAGGCACTCCTCCAGCATCTTTTCAGTTGTTCTGCGTCTCACAAATGTTCGTCTGTGTGATCCAAACACCTCAAACTTTGATTCGTCTGTCCATAACACTTTTTTCCAATTCCTCTGTCCAATGTCTGTGTTCTTTTGCCCATATTAATCTTTTTCTTTTATTAGCCAGATATGGCTTTTTCTTTGCCACTCTGCCCTGAAGGCCAGTATCCCGGAGTCGCCTCTTCACTGTAGACGTTGACACTGGCATTTTGCGGGTACTATTTAATGAAGGTGCCAGTTGAGGACCTGTGAGGCGTCGATTTCTCAAACTGGAGACTCTAATGTACTTGTCTTCTTGCTCAGTTGTGCAACGAGGCCTTCCACTTCTCCTTCTACTCTGGTTAGAGCCTGTCTGTGCTCTCCTCTGATGGGAGTAGTACACACCATTGTAGGAAATCTTCAGTTTCTTGGCAATGTCTCGCATGGAATAGCCTTCATTTCTCAGAACAAGAATAGACTGTCGAGTTTCAATTGAAAGTTGTCTTTTTCTGGCCATTTTGTGAGTTTAATCGAACCAACAATTGTACAATATATTGTATATGTCCATCAAGTCACTCAAACAATCATAGAGCAGGGGTCACCAAATGGCGGACCGCGGTCCGGATCCGGACCCGAACGCCGTCCTGTCCGGACCCAATCACATTCCTGATTAACTGGATACGGACCCAAATGCCAAAAATATTTTTTAATTTTTACGGGAGACTAAATTTTAAACCGGAGCATTTATTTCAGGGCTACTGAAAAAACACTCCGTGACGAGTGTTATGTCCGCCCCCCCCGCTCAACAACTTACGTTCGCCAACGCCGCCCCGGACCTCAGGTCAGAGCTATCTGCCAAAATTGGACCGCGGAAAAATATAATTGATTACCCTTGTCATAGTCTGCTTGGTGGTCTCCTGGCTCTTTGTGGTCTCACAGGTGTGTCTGGCTGTATCTGTGTGTACGAGTCAGTTTCTGTGTGTGAAGTCGGAGGAGCGGGCAACTGCTTACCTTCCATCGCTGCTTCACTGTGATCAATGCTCTCAGTCCCGTTTGTTTCTTCCTGTTCAGTGTGTGTGTCTTGTCTCAGTCCACTTCCTTCGTATTTCTTCACAAAGGTGGTGTTCCTTGCGTATTATGCTCCAGTTGGTGATTGTACTATGACCTTGTTTCCTGTCTTGCTGATGATTTTGTGCGGTGTCGCATTGAATGTTGTTGTCAGTTTGTCTGTTTTGTCCTGTCTGACGACAACAGTGTCTCCAACACTCACCTCTGAGTGTCATGCTCCTCTGCGTGTGTCTGGAAACATCTTGCTCTTTGCCTTTTGCTCTGTGTCACGATCACATACGTCTTGATCTGTGTGAGTCTCAATGAGTTCAGGCAATTTTCCTCTAATCTTCCAATTGAAGAGCAGTTCTGCTGGGCTTTTGCCTGTTGTGGTGTGGGTAATCCCACGGTATACAGTCACATACTTTCTCAGTTCTTTTTTCCAGTCCAGTCCATCTGACTGAGCTAATCTGATTATTTTCATTAGTGATGAGTTCTGACGCTCAACCTCTCCGTTGGCCTGAGCATACTTGGGTGTTGTTATCACGTGTGTGATTCCGTTCTCCTCACAGAACAGTCTGAATTGCTCTGACTTGAATTGTGGTGCGTTGTCTGACCTGCATGTGATTGGCAGTCCGTGTCTGCTGAAGATTGTCTCCATGCTGTCTATTACCTTGTCTGTTGTGGTTGAAGTCAGGATGTCATATTCGTAGTATCTACTGAAGTAGTCCACTACGACTAGGATGGAGTGATTGGATGGGAGAGGTCCCAGGATGTCGACTGTGACGTCTCGCCATGGTCCATCAGGTAGCGGTGTTGGTCTCAGTGGCTCAGGCTTGGCCACTATTTGACAGCCGTGGCAGGTCTTGCAGTGTCTCTTGGCTGAGCACGGTGGCCACACACTTCGAAGGCCGGGTAGGCTGCATCTCACGGCTGTTAAATGAGACAGTCTAGTGTTCGCAAGACGTATGTTTGCGTGACCACACTCTGCCCCGTTACATATGTGTAGGCGAGCTGTTCGACAAATATCACATCACCCACAAATGCCTAAAAGAAAATGCGTTGAACATGTATTCACATGTTTGGCGGGAAGTATAACTTCTTTACAAAATTCAATGTATTTTTATAAACATTACTCTTTAGTAAATACTCAAAGCACATATTTACCTGCAATATCAATAATAACTGGCATGTTATTTAGCATCTCATTGCAGTATAAATGTCCATATTTAAAAAATACCAACATTTAAAAACGAATTCTTCGGCCCGTACACTAGACTCCGCCTGTTTATTGTTCATAGAGCAATGAATCCTGGGATATGGTGGGACGCGAAGGATACTCAGATGCATCCTTCGTTTTCGGGGTTTTGAAGGCTACATTCGTCGGCCGCATAAGGAGCCCACGAATTGGGACAGCCTCGTCGCGGCGCAGTGACGTAACCGGCCTACAAATGCGCACTTCGTGGGCTGCAGCCCCCGAATTGAGATACACCTCCAGACTCCTCCTCGTACATCCCACAACCACCTGCATAACTGTAACCATGGATACTACAGGGTCGTTCCATGTCAAATCAACCAAAATTTTGATTGACCATCTCAGAATCCCTTCAAACTTTCCCCATTTATATGCAAAGTTCTATGATATGTTTCATGGAAAAATCCAAAGTATTTCTGTTCTATGTTCAATATTTCAAGAGTCACAGCCGTTTTTGTAACCCCCCCCCCCATAAGTTGTGTTGTGTCAATAGAAAAAATTCCCAAATTTGGAAAAAAAATCAACTAAGAGTCATTTTCACCTGTCATTATCTCATGGTATATCCTGACGCTGAGTTAGCAGATGTTCAATTACTTTATAGTCAACTGGCGTCATCTGGTGGAGCAATCATAGTTTTTCAGCTTCTCTTTCTTGAATCTGCTAACTCAGCGTCAGGTTTTATATTTATTGGGTCATTCCATGTCAAATCAACCAAGAAGTTGTGTAAATTTGTGTAAATGAATTTTTTGTGTAAATACTGCATTTTAGAACAACATAAATTTTGTTTTGCTTCTCTTTTTTGAATGTTATTTTTCCATGATATTGGTGATTTTCAATGGTGAATAAAACCACTATATAAAAAAGGCCATTCCAATTTACCATATAATCAGCACATATCAAAGTATATAACAGAATTAAAAAATTGAAAAAATAAATATAGGTATTTTGTGTCCAAACAAGGGTAAGGTACGTGTGAAATCGGATATTTGACAGCAAATTGTGCAAAAACAGGACCACATACAGGCAACTTAATTATTACTTCAACATTGCCACTGGAAGTACTTTGAAACATAAAACATAGATCAGCCTTCTTCTACTCCCTCTATGAGATAATGACAGGTGAAAATGACTCTTAGTTGATTTTTTTTCCAAATTTGGGAATTTTTTATATTGACACACCACAACTTACAGCACCAGAAAATACAAGTATACAAGGTTCTAAACATACAAAAAAAATTCAGCCTTCTAGCTGTAATAGTTAGAGATATTCACATTCAAATATTGCTATTCTGGTTGATTTGACATGGAATGACCCTGTGGGATCCTGCTATTGTCAACAAAAATCAACCACGGTGTGGGTTGTTAGTGAGCGTGTTCATCGGTCTCACCTGTGGCTCGTCTCGTGATCACTGGAGATTGTGTAGTTTGTCTATTTAATGTGTGTTCGCACAATGTCCCGTGCTCGTCTTTGTCTAAAGCTCGTGCCATTGTGTTTCATGTTAAGAGTGCTGTGCGATATCCACGCTGGACTCCACCATCCGTGTAATAAAAGTATGTGTTTCACTACTACGTGCCTCGTCGTGCCTGCCTCCTTCACTGTAGCATAAAGACAAGCGGAAGATGCCAGGGTACGTTTCTTCGGCCAAGAAGGGGAAGAATATGTCTTCCCCTGCGTATGCCCAAGAGGACGAGAAGGAGAGGAATGCTGAGGTGTTCCCCTTCCCTCTGAAGCTAGCTTCTCTCCGTCCATGCACTCCGCTCCCACAGTAACCGAGGATGAGGAGGACACACCTCCGCCTTCTGTGTGCTCCACCCCTACGGAGTACTACAGTGAAGTCGAGGAGGAAGTCAGCCCCCCTCCATCTATTTGCTCACCCCCCACCTAGTACTACGGTGTAGATGGTGAAGACGTCAGCCCCCCTCTGTCCATGTACTTGCCCGCACCGGTGTGAAAATATTCGACGGTACGAGGACGTTCCTCATTCCCCCTCAGAGGCAAGCAGTATAGTCTACTTGCACTACCAAACATCGGAAGAAGCCATGTCTCAAAGCCTGGGTGTGTCTGAGGAAGAGGAGGACATAGATACATCGGGGGGCAAATCTCGGGAAGTGCGAAAGGGTACTGGTCTGGCCAGAGACTCGCCGTTGAGGTTCGAGGTGCTCCCAGAGGTACCTTGAGGAGGGAGCAGCGACAGGCACACCCTTCGGTGGCACCCAGAGGAACTGCAGGTGCGCCCAGAGCGAAGGAAGCTGGCACGCGTTCCCCTGAAGCGCCAAACAGCGCTGTATGCTGGAGGGTCGGTCCCAAAGACCGGAGGGACCCTGCCTATAGCATCGCCTGTGGCCCAAGGGGGGGTTGCTCCACTGGCTGCTCTCCTGCAAGTGGGGAGAATGATTTTGTGGCTGCCTGTGCCGGTGTGTGTGTCAACCCCAGTGTTTCTCCCTAATCCCCTTTTCCCTTTTGTACCTCTTGTGTTTCACGTTCTCGTGTGTGTGTTTGTGAATGTGCCAGTGTTTAATGTGTTTTCCCCTGTCTTCCCAGGGAGGGTGTTTTAGAGGAGTTCTCGGCAGGCCCCACCATTGGGGGAGACGGCTTGCGGAGGCTTGTGGTTCCAGTGGCTCCGGATCTGCCATCCAGCTACACTGGACACTCTGGGAGTAGCGGCCCCTGATGGCAGGCTCTGTCACGGAACAGCTCAGGACCCCTCCTTTTGGACATGTGTTTATGTCGTCTGCTTCTGGTTTTGTCCGTATATGTATTTCGGTGGGTGTGTTCATCGGTCTCACCTGTGGCTCATCTCGTGATCACTGGGGATTGTGTAGTTGGTCTATTTAATGTGCGTTCGCGCAATGCCCCGTGCTTGTCTTTGTCTGAAGCTTGTGCCATTGTGTTTCATGTTAAGAGTGCTGTGCACTATCGTGCGTGTAATAAAATTGTGTGTTTCACTACTACGTGCCTTATTGTGCCTGCCTCCTTCACCATAACAGATATTATGCATTTTGCATCAGTAGGTGCCCGAGAGAGGGGAAAATGAACACACAAGCCAAAGTTATTATCATGTCCCACAATCTAAATATCTGAACTCAAATGGTCACATTCAACATCTAGGCTCAAACCAATGGTCACATACAGTCAACAAATCACTCAGTCTACACATTTGAACTCAAACAAAGGTTCACATACAAAGATGAACAAATTTATTTACTAACAAAAGTTATATCCACCATAAACACCAGAAAATAATTTGATTTAAAAGAGTAGAATAAAATAGGTGATTGAAACCAAAAATGAACTTAAAGTATGCTATGTCAAACTTTGCCTAAAACAAATTAAAAAGCCAAACAAACAAACAAATAAAACCAATTTCTCTTCAGGACATTTAACTGTCTTTTAACATTTAACACTTAACATTAACTGTCATTTGAAAGGAAGGTTTCTTACCTCCTGAGTTTCAGCTCAGGCAAAAGGTAGGTGAGCTACAAGAGGCTGTGAGGACCCTAAAGACACTGTCATTGTGTTATGTAGGTTGGTGCCCTAACCCTAACCTCTCAAGCATCCTATGGACGCTGTATGAAGTTTTAAAGATCAAAAACCCTGCCTCCAACATTGCTGCCTTTCCTAAACTTGTCAATTAATTAATGAATGTTAATGTTAACATTTGTCCATCAGACCTGTTTGAGTTCAGTGGTACTTGACTGGCTCACATGTTCTAACTACTGTAAAGAAAAAAAAAGAAAACTGTTCCTGGATGCCATGAAAACAAAACATCCCAACACATCTCCACTGGCTCTCCTCCTAGACCATGTTTAGGTATTTACTTACTGAATATTCTGCCAAGACGTGGGATTGTGGGATTATTGCATATTATTATAGGAGACTGTGGTTGGAGGATGAGAGTGTGGTAAAGGTTATTTTGGGAGGAGACTCTGGTTGGAGGATGAGTGTGTATTTGGTGTTGATATCTTCTTTTGATGAAACATCTAAATGAAAATTCCTCAGAATCTGCAAAACACAAATATTGGTAAGGCACAACACACACACAAGCATTTAGTAAGGCACAACACATACACATAAGCATGGGTTAGGCACAACACACACACACACAATCATCTTCCTCTTGTGCGTCTTCCTGATGTGCTCACATGCAAAAGTAGCAATTGAATCTCGCTCTCTGCGATCCTCCTCCCAACACACTGCCGTGCCCCAAACCCAAACGCCAGGGAGCGGAACCCTGCTGCCACGCCTGCCTCCCTGCTGCCGTGCTCACTGCCCGGCCCGTTTCCTGCCTCAGGCCTGCCCCAGCGGGCAGGATCAAAGCGTTCCGGGTTATGAAACACATCTCGACTCCGACCCAGAGGATACAGACATGCTTGCACCAAGGTCTGCAGGGGGAAAGGAGAGACAAACTGGCTCACATGATGTACATATTTTCATTTAGTTTACATTACAAATTAAAATAGATTCATTGCCCAAAGTCACCTATCTAGACTTCATATACATTCTCCAGTGAAATGACACAGGCCAAACACCTGTCGTCTATCAACAAGGGACAGAACACACAAATGAAATGAGACAAAGGTTGAGAATTCACAGAAGGACGTTGACCTTTAAAATTCAAACCCTCTGTATCTGAGATGAATCCACGTGCAAGAGGAAGTGTTTCACAGACTAAAAGTTCCAGAATCAGATATGACATCTATGACAACAAACTAAGATAAGCTATCATTGTGGGGTTCTATAGCCATATACAGACCAAAAGAGAGCGTTCTAGTAACAAACATCAGGGAAAGAAAGAACACAGTTATGTTTGGTGTTATTCAAGGTCATGGAAATGAGCGCCAGCTCCCCACTGGGAATGATGGAGTTCCGGTTTGAAGAGAATCTGTTTTTATTCCAGAGGTCCGGCATATGTACGCCTCCAAAACCAAACAAGAGAATAAGGTATTCCCTTAAGAATGAAAGGTATTCTAGTAGGTAAGACGTCTGCACAACATTATCCTATCCTATATGTGTTTGAGACACTCAGAGCGGCTACTGTGTTCTTACCCCAGCAGGTATGTGGTAATTCTGCAGCACAATGTCTCGAATAGGGTACCTCTGTACTGTGATACCCACTGGATATAGCCTACAAGACAAAACACACACTGTAGCCAAATGTACTGTAAAATAACATGATCGACGCATACTCTACATCAGGGATGTCAAAGTCAAATACACCGAGGGCCAAAAAAACAAATTTGCTACAAGCCGAGGGCCGGACTGGTTCAATGTTTATTAAAACATATTTAAATGATTGCACATAACCTATTGAACCAAGACCTAACACAGTGTATATTATTTAATGCTTAAATGAATAAAGCAATATTTTCTTATTTTCAAGTGAAAATATTTTTCAACAAGCAAACATGAATAAAGTAAAGGTTTGAAAAGTGCTGGAATTTAAGCTAAAGTACTTGAAAATGCTTGAAATTGTAACTACTTCGTTTCACAACAAATAACTATCTGACTGAACAGTTCTCTTGTATCTTGTAATTCCAGGACGAAACATGAGAGAACGTGAAGACGTTAATATTGGGCGTTTTGAAAATAAACAACCATTAAATAATGTGAATAAAAAGCGAATTATTTCGAAACATTTCGAATATATGTATAAATATTTAACTTAATTACGTTTAACGTGCTGGGAAATATTGAAATGAACCTTGAAAGTGACGTACAAGTGCTTTAATTCCACCTTATAAAGATGTATGAACCCTGCAAACATGACTGTTCATTGCGCTGAGGCGCGGCGCGCGCAAAGTACAAAATTCGAGAGACGCACGACCTCGCGAATCGACAGCGCGCGAGACGCTCGCGAGACGCTCGCGAGACGCTCGCGCACGAGCTGAGCCACTGCGATTACGTTATTTTCGCCGCGCTGTGCCCTACATCATCCAATTGCACACCCGGAGAGCCAACCGCAGTTTTAGACCTGCAGTTCTAGACCTGCAGTTCTAGACGTGCCGTAGTTTTAGATGTATGTAACGTAATATCCAGATAGTGTTTTAGTATGTCGCGGGAGCAGATGGAAGAATATTTATAAGCAACAATAATATATGATAGATATATGATAATGTCTGAAGGTAATTTTTGGGTTATCGTAATGTTTATGTCATGAAGGATGAATCTGACTAGCGTTAGTGTGTCTTGGTTCGTTAGTTCTGGCTACCTTTATGGCTACTTAGTAGCTACTTTGATTAAATTTGAAACAACTTAAAGGAAGGAAATTAGCACTTACTACGCTACTATTAATACTAAAAGTAGTAAGCAAGCTAAAGTAGCATTTCCCCATCATTATTAACCCATAAGAACCCAGACTATGTTCTGAATATTGATACAATTGAGCATATTAATATATGATACACATATATTTAGTCTGCTAAATGCCATAAATGTAAATGTAAATATGATCGGTCTGAAGGTCATTTTTGTGTTATCGTAATGTTTATGTCATGAAGGATGAATCTGGCTAGCGTTAGTGTGTCTTAGTTCGTTAGTTCTGGCTACCTTTATGACTACTTTGTAGCTACTTCGACTTTGAGAGAAATGCTAGTCCTGCGAACGTAAATTTTTGCCGGGGGGGGGGGGGGGGGGGTGGTGG
>NC_135223.1:8219019-8249019 GCF_052324685.1 Brachyhypopomus gauderio
CTAAATAAAAAAATAAAAACAAACCATTAATCGACTATTAGTCGACTAAAGGGAAAAGCTGACGAATCAGATTCGACTATGAAAATCCTTAGTTGAATACACCCCTAATATATATATATATATATATATATATATATATATATATATATATATATATATATTACTGTAGAAGTGAGATATATATATATATATATATATATATATATATATTACTGTAGAAGTGAGATATATTACTCAGCTTTGACTCCTTTCACTCCTGCTCCTCATCTTCAACACAACATGCATCACAGATAACTACAAACCCTAACCATAAACCGTAACCCTAAACCTAAACCCTAACTCCTGCTTGCTCTTCTCAACACTACATGCATCGTGTATGACCTGAACTACAGTAGAGTATATGAATAGAGTATGAGTAGAGCATGAATATATTTATAGCTGATTTTGCACATCAATTGAAAAGAAGGCGGCATCATAAATGAACATGAGCACAAGCTACTCAAGATGGTTCTGTGTTAGTACTGGGTTCTTGCACCTGTAGATGGTTCTGTGTTAGTACTGGGTTCTTGCACCTGTAGATGGTTCTGTGTTAGTACTGGGTTCTTGCACCTGTAGATGGTTCTGTGTTAGTACTGGGTTCTTGCACCTGTAGATGGTTTTGTGTTAGTACTGGGTTCTTGCACCTGTAGATGGTTCTGTGTTAGTACTGGGTTCTTGCACCTGTAGATGGTTTTGTGTTAGTACTGGGTTCTTGCACCTGTAGATGGTTCTGTGTTAGTGCTGGGTTCTGGTACCTATCTATTATTATTGTTATTAATGGACCAGCAATATGAAGCGCTAATAACACAAAGAACTACAGATCCCATAATGCAGCACAACAGCTGCTGAATGATACATTCATGATACTGGGAACATTTCACACCATTCAAGTCAAACGTCTGCAATGCTATTGTAATGTCAAAGCCCCTTAACAACGGAAAAAAAGAAACATTGATTCTGAAAACAGAGCCTTTGAAAACCCTGTGTGTCTTATTTGTGGAGCTAATATGGCTGTAATTTAGAAATGTAATCTAAGATGGCACTTTCAGAAAAACATCAGGACAAGCTGAAAAAGCTGGTGCAATTGAGTTTGACACAGCATGTAGATGGTTCTGAGTTAGTGTTGGGCTCTGGTACCTGTAGATGGGTCCAAGCGTGTTGAAGGTTTTCTCCATGTGTTTGTGTAGATGGCTGAAGGTTCCCTCCTTCCAGAAGCGAAGCAGGTTGATCCAGCCATTACTGCCTGTGTGGGGAATCTGCTGGAAGCTGTGTAGCACAGCAGCACCTCCAGCACACTGCATCCTGGACCTGATTCCTGCATCACCTGACAACCCCGCACACATGGAGCGGGCTCTGCTTACTGTAGAGGCAGACGGCATTCTCCTCACTGCAGGAGACACCAGCGGCCAAACTGAAGGCATGTTCCCTCTGTCTCAGGCTGCTGGTGCTCCCATGGCTCAGAGCTCCTCAGCATGTGCTACAGGTCTGCTTGTTCCAGCAGTCTCCAAAGTGTCTGACAGGGTTCTGGATTTATAGTTATAGAAGGTCAAAGTTCAAGAAAAGTACAACAGCCCTCAAAGTCATTCTGTTTCACAGAGAAGAAAACACACACACACATTTGTGCACGCACATGTACTCTTACACACACTCTTACATCCTCTATCACTTTTTACACACTCACTCACATAATCTTACATTAACGGGGCTTAGCAGATGCTCTTATGCAGAACAATTTAAATTGACATTGCCTGAAATATATGTCAGCACTGAGAATGAGACATGCAATACTAGACAAGCCAACACAGTAGAATACAACCCGAATTCTAATGCATACATGTACATTCACATTAACGGCATTAACCAGACACTCTCTTATCCAGAGGAACTTACAAAAGTCCTTAGTCATTATTATTGGAATATATACAAGATATACAGGCTAATACAGGAAGACCCGAATACAGTTACAAAAAGCTAAAATGCTGTCAGAAACAAGGCATCCAAAAGTTAATACACACCATATAACCCCATACAATACCTAATAAAGAAGAACAATCCAAATATATTTATAACAACTTTCATTGTTAACAATTGTTGTCACAAAGCAGCTTTACAAGTGTTTCCAAGCCCACAGTGAGCAAGCCAAGGGCGACAGTGGCAAAGAAAAAGTCAAGTAAAGTCAAATTTATTTATATAGCGCTTTTTACAACACAACGCGCTTTTTACAACACAAAGCAGCTTTACAATCGTATCCAGATCCCTAATGAGCAAGCCAAAGGCAACAGTGGCAAGGATAATCTCCCTATGATGGTGGAGATTAGGAAGAAACCTCGGGAGGACCAAGACTCAAAAGGGAACCCATCCTCCATTGGGCGGCCCGTTGGCACAAGTCTGTGGTGTGCAGGATGGTTCTACAGATAAAGTTAAGGTCCTTGTTCCCTGGCCAAGTAGTCACAGTCCCTTCAGTGTAGATGGTGAGCCTCAGGTAGGAGCTAGCATCTGCATGACCTCTTGTGGGAATGGCACATCCAACCCCGGCATCAGTACATCCGGCAAGCCAGACCATCTCCCAGGTGCTTGTAGGTGCTTGCATGCAATCGTCTTGGGTGGAAGCATGCAAAAAGATAGACAATACAGATTGAGTGTGTGGACATCAATTTAAACCATCATTGGTTTAAACATACATAGCTCACGTGCCAGTGATTAGCATGTGGCTCCGGCAGGCTAATCTATAGCAGCATAACTAAAGGGAGGGGTTCAGAGGTGACCACAGGCATGAGGGCTCACTGAGACATTGCTTTCCAGTCAAGTCATAGTCACAACTAGAGTGATGCCACGACACAGCTGGATGACAGCATCAACATCTCAGATTACCAGAAATCCCAACGTCTGGGGGCCCCTGAGCCCCTACACCTTACAAGGGGAATATTAGCTGAAGGCTTGATTAAATAGGTGAGTCTTAAGTCTAGATTTAAATATTTGAATTTGTCAGAATCTCGGATTGGAGCTGGAAGGCTATTCCATAATTGGGGGGCTTTAAAGGAGAAAGCTCTGCCTCCGGCTGTAGTCTTACAAACTCCCTAAGAACATGAGGAAGAAACCTTGGGAGGAACCAGGACTCAGGATGGGGGAACCCATCCTCCACTGGCCAACGCCGGTCACCATAACAACAATAATTAGAGAGATATTGAGATAGAAGTGATGGGAATGATAAATAATTCTAATCTTTGTGGACAAAAGAGGGACAGTTAGTTCTGTATGGGACTATATGTGGGACAGAGGAAATTGAAATATTTCTGGAGTGTGAAAGCAACTCTGGCATTAAATTATTACAGCCTAACTAAAAAGGCAGAACCAGAAGTTAACACAGACTTGGGGGCATTCTGAGACAATGGCATCCATCCACTGCACTGTCAACAAACTTGAGTGACCACGAGCAGTGACAGGACGACAGCACCAGCGCCCCAGTCTACCATAAAACCCTTCGTCTATGAACGCCTGGATCTGTACCTTTATCTAAGGGGGGATATTAATTATCAAACGCTAAACCAAATAGGTTTGTTTTCAACCTAGACTTAAAGATTGAGAATGTGTCAGAGTCCCGGACATATTCTGGAAGGTTATTCCATAGTTGGGGGGGCCTTATAAGAAAAAGCTCTTCTCCCTGCTGTTACCTTATTATCCATGTTGTAGAAACAAAAGCTTATAATCTGATTTTAAATTCATCCATTGGTTTTAGAAATGACTCACAATGCTTCACTGCAAAAATATTAATCATTTAATGAACACAGAAAGGTCATTTTGGAAAGACAAAAGTTTTGTCGGGTACTGTCACGTAGGGCTACGCCCCCTCTCTAGCTGTCACTTCGGGTTCCTGCTCCTCGTGTCTGTGTTTGTTCCCGGCGTGTCTGTCTCCATGGTTCCCTGCGTGTCTGTGTTTGTTCCCTGCGTGTCTGTCTCCATGGTTCCCTGCGTGTCTGTCTCCATGGTTCCCTGCGTGTCTGTCTCCATAGTTCCTCCCCGTCTGCCACGCCCGTGTCGTCAGTGTCTCCAGCTGTGTCTAGTTTAGTTCTGTGTATTTATATCCCTGTGTTTCCCTAGCCTGTTGTCGGTTGTTTTTGTTCAGTGTTCTACGCTTCTTGGTCTGTGAGTTCTTCTCTTTTTTGCTGTTCAGTCATCTGTTTTCTGTAGCCTGGTTATCTAGTTTTGTATGCATTTTCCCCATCTTTTAAGTATTTGTTTGGTGTCTTAGTGCCTTGTTTATTCCTTGCATCGTTATGCCTATGTATTTGTCACACATGGATGGCTCGTCCGTGATGACCCCTGCCTGTTTGTACGACCTTGATTATGGAATTCCCCTTAATAAATCTCGCTCTCCTCAGTGTTTGTGACTGCCTCCTCGCTCCGCAGCGTATGCTGCGTTACAGTTGCCCACAGAAAGTAATGTGAAAAGCAGCCAAATAATTTACTTCAAATACAAATGTTTTATAACATCGGTGAATGTAGCTGTGTCATGACTAAACACTCATCACAACTCATCACTGTCATGACTAAACACTCATCACTGTCATGACTAAACCCTCATCACTACTCATCACTGTGATGACTAAACACTCATCACTACTCATCACTGTGATGACTAAACACTCATCATTACTCATCACTGTGATGACTAAACCCTCATCACTACTCATCACTGTCATGACTAAACACTCATCACTACTCATCACTGTGATGACTAAACACTCATCACTACTCATCACTGTCATGACTAAACCCTCATCACTACTCATCACTGTCATGACTAAACACTCATCACTACTCATCACTGTCATGACTAAACACTCATCACTACTCATCACTGTGATGACTAAACCCTCATCACTACTCATCACTGTGATGACTAAACCCTCATCACTACTCATCACTGTCATGACTAAACCCTCATCACTACTCATCACTGTCATGACTAAACACTCATCACTACTCATCACTGTCATGACTAAACACTCATCACTACTCATCACTGTCATGACTAAACACTCATCACTACTCATCACGATCATGACTAAACACTCATCACTACTCATCACTGTCATGACTAAACACTCATCACTACTCATCACTCATGACTAAACACTCATCACTACTCATCACGGTCATGACTAAACACTCATCACTACTCATCACTGTCATGACTAAACACTCATCACTACTCATCACTGTCATGACTAAGCACTCATCACTACTCATCACGATCATGACTAAACACTCATCACTACTCATCACTGTCATGACTAAACACTCATCACTACTCATCACTCATGACTAAACACTCATCACTACTCATCACTGTCATGACTAAACACTCATCACTACTCATCACTGTCCAGAGGTGGGGACTCAAGTCACATGACTTGGACTCAAGTCAGACTCGAGTCATTAATATTAAGACTTTTGACTTGACTTGAAAAAATATTCAGAGACTTAGACTTGACTTGGACTTTTACACCAATAACTTGGGACTTGAATTGGACTTGAACCTGTTTACTTGCAAAGACTTGATTTTTTTACCCCAAATCTAAATTTTAAAACGCATATTAATATTTATAAAGTGCGCCCCATTCATTTCATTTCTGTCCTTCTGACGCAGACCGGTCCTCTGCTTTTCCACACTCTGTACGTTGTGTGTGTGTGTGTGTGTGTGCATGAGCTGCAGCACAACCAATCAAATGGGGGGGTCAGCGAACATGAATTATTGCCGGGCGGGGTGTAAAATGGACACAAATTAAGTATTATATCGCGATCGATCGATCGCCAGTGGTTGGTGCCAGAGCGAACTAGTAACTCATTGAATCATAGATAAGGATCAGAGGTAAATAAACTAGATTTTTTTTTTCTGCGTGAGAAATCGGATGTGTGGCGTGAGAGAGTGTAAAGACGGTCAAATGCGTGTGTCTCACGCTCAATGCGTGAGAGTTGGCAACCCTGGGTTCTGTATCTGAACTCAGGGAAGAGAGCCTCTCTCTGTCACCATCATATCCAGTTCTATCTCAGCATGGATTGTGTATTTGAAGACATCTACGTCGAGAAAAAAATATATTGACAAAAGTGGAGCGAGTTTTCAGCTATGGGGACATCATTCTACGGCCTCATCGTGCACAAATGACATACAGACTTTTGGCCAGTTTGGTCTTTTGCAAATGCAATGCAGAATAGTTTACTGAAATGTCTAAAGTTGCATTCCTGATTCCTGTTAATTGTTCAGTTCTTATATTTGTTTGTCTTGTGTCACTCACACATGGACACACATGTTCTCCAAGAAACCAGATAAGAGAAGAGAGGGAAAAATGCTGTTATGGTTCTTTGTATTGTACTGTGAAAATATCAGCACTTTTTATTTGAACATGGAGTTCTACTTATGACTTTTTCACAGAATATTTATTTCTGGAAAATTGTAGTTTAAAGTATGAATATTTTTGCAGCTAATTTTAACAAATTGAACTGTGCAATAAAGAGGTGTAATTTAAATTTTTTTTATACTTCGTGTTTTCAGTTGCACATGTTTTATCAAGATTTGAGGAGAATACAGATTTAAAAAAGAACACATGTCTATTATTTACATTTAAAATATACCTGCAACACTCGAAAAGGACTTGAAATTCCAAGTTTCAGACTTGGGACTTGACTTGACTGTTGCCTGTCTTGACTCGAGACTTGACTTGACTTGAGGAACTTTGATGTAGAGATGTATGTATGAGATGGAGTACCATCCGGCTGCAAAATTCCAGGTGGAGCTCTGCTGCAGTGCAAAAGAGGGACTGGCTTTGGATGTTCTAACCAACAGACGTTCCTCCCGAGCAGTTGTTTTGTGGGGTCTGCCGGACCTGAGCTTGTCAAAAACATCTCCAGTCTTTTCAAATCTTTTTTTAATTCTTTGTACTTGACGCTGAGACACATTAAAGGTGCCAGCCACCTCTGCAGTGGATTTGGTCGTCAGTGTCTTGATAATCAAGGCTTTGGTCACAGGATGGATTTTTGGCATGTTATCAGAGGTCAAGTTGCAGTTCAAGTGAAGGTCTGGGGTGCTGGAGTTCTTTTTATACACACCCACTAATTTACCTATCAATTAGTGAGCACAGGTGAGGCTGTAAACTAGGATTGGGTGCATTATATGACGAAACTTTTGCCTTGCCGAAATCTGACCTTTCTGTGTTCATTAAATGATCAATATTTCTGCAGTGAAGCTAATTTATTTTTGCAAATTAAACCTCATTTGGGAGGGTTTCAGCTTTCATATTGAAACGCGTTACTCCCCCCCTCATTTACTTCATTTACCTCATTACCTCATCGGAAGTATCATTCGCAAGTTCAAGTTAAAGGGCACAGTGGAAACGTTACCTGGTCGTGGCAGAAAGAAGATCCTGACCGCGACTGCTGTGCGCTACCTGAAGCGTAATGTGGAGAAAAATCCCCGCGTGACTGCTAAGGAACTGAAAAAAGACCTGTCAGATGTGGGCACTGAAGTTTCAGCTCAGACAATAAGGCGCGCACTGCATAACGAAGACCTCCATGCCAGAACGCCCAGACGCACCCCCTTGCTGACTCCAAAGAACAAGAAAAGTCGACTGCAGTATGCCAAAAGTCATGTGGACAAGCCACAAAGGTTTTGGGACAGTGTACTGTGGTCAGATGAAACTAAATTAGAACTGTTTGGGACAATGGACCAGCGCTATGTTTGGAGAAGGAAGAACCAGGCTTATGAACAAAAGAACACCTTGCCTACTGTGAAGCATGGCGGGGGGTCAATTATGCTTTGGGGCTGTTTTGCTTCTAATGGTACAGGAAAGCTTCAACGTGTGCAGGGTACCATGAATTCCCTTCAGTACCAGGAGATCTTGGAGGAAAATGTGATGGAGTCAGTCACAAACCTGCGGCTTGGGAGACGTTGGACCTTCCAACAGGACAATGATCCGAAGCACACATCCAAGTCCACTAGAGCATGGTTGAACATGAAAGGCTGGAACATTCTAGAGTGGCCATCGCAATCACCAGACTTAAATCCAATTGAGAACCTCTGGTGGGACCTAAAGAAGGCAGTTGCAGTGCGCAAGCCTAAGAATGTGACTGAACTGGAGGCTTTTGCCCATGAAGAATGGGCTAAGATACCCATAGGTCGCTGCAAGACACTTGTGTCAAGCTATGCTTCACGCTTGAAAGCTGTCATAACTGGAAAAGGATGTTGTACTAAGTACTAAAAAATAATGTCACTAGGGGGTTGAATAAAACTGATAATGATGTGAGCACAGTAAAGACATTTGTGGTTATTCCATCATAAATATTGTTATGTTTGTCTAATTTATAAGTGCCTCTTTGATATAATTGTAAATAAGATGACTGAAATGATCAAAATCAATGTCAAACTGGCCAAAACACTTTATTTCAGTGGGGGTTGAATAAATTTGATCACAACTGTATGTACTGTCGGTGATCTGGTCGTCACGTAAAGAGTGTTACTGCCCATATTACATGTGTTATGTACTGTCGGTGATCTGGTCGTCACGTAAAGAGTGTTACTGCCCATATGACATGTGTTATGTACTGTCAGTGATCTAGTCGTCATGTAAAGAGTGTTACTGGCCATGTTACATGTATTATGTACTGCCTCGTTCATCAAGTCACCACGTTAAGAGATGTCATTGTTCTGTCTTAATATTGTTATATCTAGGTATTATAGTGAGTTGATGTAATCCCAGTGTTACGTGGTCTGACCAGAATGCCTCGTCGGTCTCGTCACCGTGCGTGTCGGGAGTTTGTCGATTGGTCATCTGTCTTTGGATTCTCAATTAAATATACAGTCTACTGCAAGTGCAACCCTGGTCTCTACGCGTTTGTGTCCTACTTCACCCAAGTCCGCAAAAGAATCGTTACACATATGAGTCATTTCTGAAACTAATGGATGAATGTAACGTCAGGTGATAAGCTTTTGTTTCTACAACATGGATAAGTGACAGAACATCTGTCAGGGACTGTATGCCTAATGGTAGCATGTATAATGTAAATAATACTGGTCCTAAGATGGAGCCTTGCGGGACTCCATACTTCACTTTTGTGCATTTGGAGGGAATATTATCAAGCTCTACAAACTGTTAGCGATCAGTTAAGTAAGAATTAAGCCATGAAAGGTCTGTACCTGACACATTAATAATATAACTAGGGTAGCATTCTTTCTCTTACGCAACATTGCTAAAATTAGAAACATATTAAATACTAGTGATGCGGAAAAACTAATGCATGCATTCATATCCTCACGTCTAGATTATTGCAATAGCTGGATGTTCTGGTAAATCGATAAACAAACTCCAGCTGGTCCAGAACGCAGCAGTGCGAGTTCTGACGAAAACTAAAAAATTTGATCACATTAGTCCCGTACTATCGTCATTACACTGGCTGCCAATTAGATTCCGTATTGACTATAAAATACTTTTATTAACATATAAAACACTGCATGGCCTAGCTCCAGAGTATCTTAGTGAACTTATTGAACAATATAACCCAGCGCATTCACTTCGTTCGCAGGACGCAGGGTTATTAACTGTTCCTAGGATCAAAAAGATCACAGCAGGTGGAAGAGCCTTTTCTTCTAAAGCTCCACAACTGTGGAATAATCTTCCTGCCTTTATTCGGGACTCAGACATAGTCTCAATGTTTAAAACTCGACTAAAGACTTATCTGTTTAGTTTGGCCTTTGAATAATCTGTTACATATTTACCACATCACATATCTTTCTTCTCCGAGGTTCACTTGGGGAGTAACACTGCAGTCAGAGCCTACAATATCAGTATCATCGCGCCAACATGGAATGAAAACCTGGGGTTCAACACAAGACATTTACATTGACAATATCAACACCCAGAACTTTCATTCTAGTTAGCTTATACTTAGTCTGATTGTGTGATTTGTGTGTGACTTGTGTATTCGTCTGTATAGTTTGGTTTTGTGTAATTTGTGTGTTAACGGGCCACCCAATGTGGGATGGGTTCCCTTTTGAGTCTTGGTCCTCCCAAGGTTTCTTCCTATTCCCCACCATCATAGGGAGTTTTTCCCTGCCACTGTCGCCTCTGGCTTGCTCATTAGGGATTTGGACCCATACGATTGTTAAACTTGTAAATCCTGTAAAGCTGCTTTGAGACAACATGTGTTGTGAAAAGTGCTATACAAATAAATTTGATTTGATTTGATATTCCAACCCAGTTTTCTAACCTTTCTAGAAGGAGTCTGTGATTGATTGTGTCAAAAGCTGCATTAAGATCGAGAAGCACTAGTAGAGATACATAGTCTTGATCTGAGGCAAGAAGGACATCATTCGTTACTTTAACTAGGACTGTTTCAGTACTGTGGTGTAATCTTGAGCTAACAAATTCATGTACAAATTTTTCTGCATTATGCTGGGATAATGCATTTTTTAGCTTGTTAATGTTACAGAGATGTAGAAACGCTATACTAGAAGTATTATCTATGTATTTATCAAATGATAGGTCAAAGTCAAATATGACACAGAGATAATAATCATATTACATCCTATACAATACCTAATACACACCATAGAACATCCCATACAATATCAGTACCTAATCCACAATATATAACATTGCATACAATACCTAATACACATCATATAACAAGATACCCTACAATACCAATATCTACACACCATGTAACATCCCATACAATACCTAATACACACCATTTAACACTGCATACAATATCATTACCCAATAAACACAATGTAACATCCCATATAATATCAATATCTAATACACACCATATAACGTCCCATATAATACTAATACCAAATACAGATAATTTAAACAACATACAAAACATCCTGTAATTTGTAGGTGAACATCAAGGTTTTAAATCTGATGTGGGCAGTTACTGGAAGCTTAAAGGACTAAGTCTTTAATAGTGCTGTAAAGTAGCACTATAAAGTAGTATTGTAAACACCAGTCCGAGTTTCCTCCATCTCTGTCAAGATCAGCTTTGTAGGGTTACAGATCCACAGGGTGAACCACATGACCTGTGTTTAAAATTGACCTTTGAGTCTTGGTGCTCCGACATGTAATATGTGATGTTTTATCTAGAGACTGTGTGTTTTTAGGAAGACTTGTGTATGTGTTTTCTGTTTTATCTAGAGACTGTGTTTTTAGGAAGACTTGTGTATGTGTTTTCTGTTTTATCTAGAGACTGTATGTTTTTAGGAAGACTGTGTGTTTTCTGTTTTATCTAGAGACTGTGTGTTTTTAGGCAGACTTGTGTATGTGTTTTCTGTTTTATCTAGAGACTGTGTGTTTTAGGAAGACTTGTGTATGTGTTTTCTGTTTTATCTAGAGACTGTGTTTTTAGGCAGACTTGTGTATGTGTTTTCTGTTTTATCTAGACTGTGTGTTTTTAGGTAGACTTCTGTATGTTTTCTGTTTTATCTAGAGACTGTGTTTTTAGGAAGACTTGTGTATGTGTTTTCTGTTTTATCTAGAGACTGTGTGTTTTTAGGCAGACTTGTGTATGTGTTTTCTGTTTTATCTAGAGACTGTGTATTTTTAGGAAGACTTGTGTATGTGTTTCCTGTTTTATCTAGAGACTGTGTTTTTAGGAAGACTTGTGTATGTGTTTTCTGTTTTATCTAGAGACTGTGTGTTTTTAGGAAGACTTGTGTATGTGTTTTCTGTTTTATCTAGAGACTGTGTGTTTTTAGGAAGACTTGTGTATGTGTTTTGTTTTATCTAGAGACTGTGTGTTTTTAGGCAGACTTGTGTATGTGTTTTCTGTTTTATCTAGAGACTGCGTGTTTTTAGGAAGACTTGTGTATGTGTTTTCTGTTTTATCTAGAGACTGTGTGTTTTTAGGAAGACTTGTGTATGTGTTTTCTGTTTTATCTAGAGACTGTGTGTTTTTAGGAAGACTTGTGTATGTGTTTTCTGTTTTATCTAGAGACTGTGTGTTTTTAGGAAGACTTGTGTATGTGTTTTCTGTTTTATCTAGAGACTGTGTTTTTAGGAAGACTTGTGTATGTGTTTTCTGTTTTATCTAGAGACTGTGTATTTTTAGGAAGACTTGTGTATGTGTTTTCTGTTTTATCTAGAGACTGTGTTTTTAGGAAGACTTGTGTATGTGTTTTCTGTTTTATCTAGAGACTGTGTGTTTTTAGGAAGACTTGTGTATGTGTTTTGTTTTATCTAGAGACTGTGTGTTTTTAGGCAGACTTGTGTATGTGTTTTCTGTTTTATCTAGAGACTGCGTGTTTTTAGGAAGACTTGTGTATGTGTTTTCTGTTTTATCTAGAGACTGTGTGTTTTTAGGAAGACTTGTGTATGTGTTTTCTGTTTTATCTAGAGACTGTGTGTTTTTAGGAAGACTTGTGTATGTGTTTTCTGTTTTATCTAGAGACTGTGTGTTTTTAGGAAGACTTGTGTATGTGTTTTCTGTTTTATCTAGAGACTGTGTTTTTAGGCAGACTTGTGTATGTGTTTTCTGTTTTATCTAGAGACTGTGTATTTTTAGGAAGACTTGTGTATGTGTTTTCTGTTTTATCTAGAGACTGTGTTTTTAGGAAGACTTGTGTATGTGTTTTCTGTTTTATCTAGAGACTGTGTGTTTTTAGGAAGACTTGTGTATGTGTTTTCTGTTTTATCTAGAGACTGTGTGTTTTTAGGAAGACTTGTGTATGTGTTTTGTTTTATCTAGAGACTGTGTGTTTTTAGGCAGACTTGTGTATGTGTTTTCTGTTTTATCTAGAGACTGTGTGTTTTTAGGAAGACTTGTGTATGTGTTTTCTGTTTTATCTAGAGACTGTGTGTTTTTAGGAAGACTTGTGTATGTGTTTTCTGTTTTATCTAGAGACTGTGTGTTTTTAGGAAGACTTGTGTATGTGTTTTCTGTTTTATCTAGAGACTGTGTTTTTAGGAAGACTTTTTAGGAAGACTTGTGTATGTGTTTTCTGTTTTATCTAGAGACTGTGTGTTTTTAGGCAGACTTGTGTGTGTTTTGTTTTATCTAGAGACTGTGTGTTTTTAGGAAGACTATGTGTTTTCTGTTTTATCTAGAGACTGTGTTTTTAGGCAGACTTGTGTATGTGTTTTCTGTTTTATCTAGAGACTGTGTTTTTAGGAAGACTTGTGTATGTGTTTTCTGTTTTATCTAGAGACTGTGTGTTTTTAGGAATACTGTGTATGTGTTTTTGCTGCTTTCTGTAGAGGCTGCATGTGTGCAAGTGTTGCGCTGTGTGGAGTGTTTCACAGACTGATTAGGAGTTCTTACTGGAGAAGGATAGAAGGGTAATCTCATCAGTTATCACAGTTGGAGCTCACATACTCCTGATAAGTTAACATGTACACACACAAAAATCTTAGATGTTATGAGTGTATTTTACTTACTGTAAGGCAGAAACCCTACATGTGACATGCAGAACACACTTTTGGCAGATAAAAGGTAAAGATGAGAGTGAGACAGCAAGAGTGTTAGAAATGGGAGTGAGAAAGCTAGAGAGAGAGTAGTTTCTTATCTCAGTGGGTCATACTTGTATTTAGAGCTGATCAGCGTATTTAGAGCGGTTAGCCCTACATTTCTACATTTATCTACTGTCCTCTTCAAGAAAATAACACAAGTTACTGTGTGTGAGCATGTGAGGGGATACATGGGGAGGGGGCACTTAACACACCCAGAAAATCAATGAAATAAGAGAGAGAGAGCAAACCCAGTAGAGATGAACAGTAAATAACAGAGACAGGAGGTGGAGGACCTGGAGGTGGTGATGGTAATGGTGATGGTGGTGGTGATGATGGTGGTGATAATGGTGGTGGTGTTGACGGTGGTGGTGTTGGTGATAATGGTGATGTTGGTGGTGATGGTGATAATGGTGGTGGTGTTGGTGATAATGGTGATGGTGGTGTTGGTTGTGCTGGAGGTGGTGGTGTTGGTGGTGATAATGGTGGTGGTGTTGGTGATAATGGTGATGGTGGTGTTGGTGGTGGTGCTGGTGATGATGGTGGTGGTGATGATGTTGGTGGTGGTAGGGATCATTACATGTGGCTGTTATCAGTGACCATGCTGAACAGCCTTGATGTGTCCAACAGGTGAGTACACCATGAATTACATAAAGACACACACAAACAAATCAGAGTACAGCCAGCACTCCCCATTTACACAGCCATCACCGTCCAGGCAGCACAGAAAGAGCATGAGGGGAAAGACCAGACAGCCAGAAAACCCTGACGCAGCTCTAGGGCTGCTTTAAAGGATCAGGGTATGATCAGGTGGTACGAACATGCAGTGTTGGCAGTCACCACAATTTGGCCTCAAGATTTTGGATAGAATCTCAGAACGACACCAAATACATCAAATACAGCAAAAGGAAGACCTTACATATTCATGGTGTGCCAGGTGCATATTACACATGTTAGAAGTGTTGCTACTCAATCACATCACGTGAACCACAGGTCCCTAGTACCCTCTGCCCATTCAGGATTGGTCAACAACCACAGGACCATTGCAAAGTTGTGGACTGCAACAGATGGACTACAGAGGCAGATGGACCAGTCTGAGAGGTTCACTCTGCTCAACCCAAACCCTAACTCTTCAGATTATTTCTCCAACTCCAAACCCCCCTCCATTGTTCAGATGCTACTGGAAGCTTACCCCTTACCCCTGGATCAGATGTGGTAGCACTAAAAGCTGCAGAGGGTGAGCCCATCTCAAACCTCAAACCTCACCTTCAAACCTCAAACCTCAACTTCACCTACAAACCTCAAACCTCGCCTACAAACCTCAAACCTCACCTTCAAACCTCATCTACAAACCTCAAATCTCACCTTCACCTACAAACCTCGCCTACAAACCTCAAGCCTCGCCTACAAACCAAGCCTCCAAACCTCAACTACAAACCTCAAACCTCACCTTCAAACCTCACCTACAAACCTCAAATCTCACCTTCACCTACAAACCTCGCCTACAAACCTCAAGCCTCGCCTACAAACCAAGCCTCCAAACCTCAACTACAAACCTCAAACCTCACCTACAAACCTCAAACCTCACCTTCAAACCTCACCTACAAACCTCAAACCTCACCTACAAACCTCAAACCTCGCCTACAAAGGGACATTGTGTTCACAAAAGCCATGAAACTTGCTCACTCAGAATTTCCTTCTTCTGCTTTAAAAATGGGAGAATCAGTTATAAATAGCAGAACAAACTGACAAAAGCTCCTAATTCCATGTGACTCCCTTTCACAACACTGGGAAAGACAGTAATCCTCTGTAACCCTGAGCCTAACTGGAACCCTGACCCTAACTGTAACCCCCACAAACTCCTACACCACATCACACTATTTATACTAAATAAACTCAACCAGCAAGCTGTACCAAGGCCAATACACATGCACACACACATACTCATTTTCACACTCATTCAAACAGCCTACAAGTTCAGTTTACCTGTGCTTAAAACAAGGACAAATCTCTTTGGACACATGAGAAACAAAGAAACATTTTATTGTACAGATAATTTTGCAGCAATATTTACATGTGTCATTTCATACAAAAATAAATACACTCACTGCAATTTTTGTGAGTGTGTGCACATGCTAAATATAAAAACAAATTTATATATATGTGTGTAATATATATATTATAGAGAGAGAGAGAGAGAGAGAGAGAGAGAGAGAGAGAGAGAGATCTGAATTTGATCTGAGGATGATGAGGTATGTGGCTCCATGAATATGTATGTGTCTAATCTGTAAGTAAGAGATCTTGGAGGTTCATATACGCAAGTAGAGTTGAGCTGTCAATCAAAGAACAGTGTATAACCTGATTGGCTCTTGGAGTGGTTGACCACTGAACAACCAGCACTGGACTGATTCAAGTTGTCCAAGTGGAAAACAAAACACAAACAAATGTACACCCAACGCCTCATCATCTCCACCTTTTCCAATTTACAATCTTCGAGTCTATAACAGAGCCTTGTTCAAGGACCCAAGTCCATCCCCTTCTCAACTCTTATTGGTTTCATCAAGCATCAATCACTGTGGACTGTGAGGTCATGTGGGTGGAGGAGGGGCAGAGGGGGCCGGGCAGCTCAGGAAGTGCAGCGAGGGATGAGGTAGACGAGATAGAGGGAGACACAAAGGTCATCCACGTAGGACAAAGGTTGGAGGTCACCGGCTAACATCACGGCTGCTGCAGGAGGACCGGCGGGCGTCTCGGAGGGAGGAGAAAAAGGCGTGGTGTAGGCAGGAGGCCTACACCCAAGTCCGCAAAAGAATCGTTACACATATGAGTCATTTCTGAAACTAATGGATGAATGTAACGTCAGGTGATAAGCTTTTGTTTCTACAACATGGATAAGTGACAGAACATCTGTCAGGGACTGTATGCCTAATGGTAGCATGTATAATGTAAATAATACTGGTCCTAAGATGGAGCCTTGCGGGACTCCATACTTCACTTTTGTGCATTTGGAGGGAATATTATCAAGCTCTACAAACTGTTAGCGATCAGTTAAGTAAGAATTAAGCCATGAAAGGTCTGTACCTGACACATTAATAATATAACTAGGGTAGCATTCTTTCTCTTACGCAACATTGCTAAAATTAGAAACATATTAAATACTAGTGATGCGGAAAAACTAATGCATGCATTCATATCCTCACGTCTAGATTATTGCAATAGCTGGATGTTCTGGTAAATCGATAAACAAACTCCAGCTGGTCCAGAACGCAGCAGTGCGAGTTCTGACGAAAACTAAAAAATTTGATCACATTAGTCCCGTACTATCGTCATTACACTGGCTGCCAATTAGATTCCGTATTGACTATAAAATACTTTTATTAACATATAAAACACTGCATGGCCTAGCTCCAGAGTATCTTAGTGAACTTATTGAACAATATAACCCAGCGCATTCACTTCGTTCGCAGGACGCAGGGTTATTAACTGTTCCTAGGATCAAAAAGATCACAGCAGGTGGAAGAGCCTTTTCTTCTAAAGCTCCACAACTGTGGAATAATCTTCCTGCCTTTATTCGGGACTCAGACATAGTCTCAATGTTTAAAACTCGACTAAAGACTTATCTGTTTAGTTTGGCCTTTGAATAATCTGTTACATATTTACCACATCACATATCTTTCTTCTCCGAGGTTCACTTGGGGAGTAACACTGCAGTCAGAGCCTACAATATCAGTATCATCGCGCCAACATGGAATGAAAACCTGGGGTTCAACACAAGACATTTACATTGACAATATCAACACCCAGAACTTTCATTCTAGTTAGCTTATACTTAGTCTGATTGTGTGATTTGTGTGTGACTTGTGTATTCGTCTGTATAGTTTGGTTTTGTGTAATTTGTGTGTTAACGGGCCACCCAATGTGGGATGGGTTCCCTTTTGAGTCTTGGTCCTCCCAAGGTTTCTTCCTATTCCCCACCATCATAGGGAGTTTTTCCCTGCCACTGTCGCCTCTGGCTTGCTCATTAGGGATTTGGACCCATACGATTGTTAAACTTGTAAATCCTGTAAAGCTGCTTTGAGACAACATGTGTTGTGAAAAGTGCTATACAAATAAATTTGATTTGATTTGATATTCCAACCCAGTTTTCTAACCTTTCTAGAAGGAGTCTGTGATTGATTGTGTCAAAAGCTGCATTAAGATCGAGAAGCACTAGTAGAGATACATAGTCTTGATCTGAGGCAAGAAGGACATCATTCGTTACTTTAACTAGGACTGTTTCAGTACTGTGGTGTAATCTTGAGCTAACAAATTCATGTACAAATTTTTCTGCATTATGCTGGGATAATGCATTTTTTAGCTTGTTAATGTTACAGAGATGTAGAAACGCTATACTAGAAGTATTATCTATGTATTTATCAAATGATAGGTCAAAGTCAAATATGACACAGAGATAATAATCATATTACATCCTATACAATACCTAATACACACCATAGAACATCCCATACAATATCAGTACCTAATCCACAATATATAACATTGCATACAATACCTAATACACATCATATAACAAGATACCCTACAATACCAATATCTACACACCATGTAACATCCCATACAATACCTAATACACACCATTTAACACTGCATACAATATCAATACCCAATAAACACAATGTAACATCCCATATAATATCAATATCTAATACACACCATATAACGTCCCATATAATACTAATACCAAATACATATAATTTAAACAACATACAAAACATCCTGTAATTTGTAGGTGAACATCAAGGTTTTAAATCTGATGTGGGCAGTTACTGGAAGCTTAAAGGACTAAGTCTTTAATAGTGCTGTAAAGTAGCACTATAAAGTAGTATTGTAAACACCAGTCCGAGTTTCCTCCATCTCTGTCAAGATCAGCTTTGTAGGGTTACAGATCCACAGGGTGAACCACATGACCTGTGTTTAAAATTGACCTTTGAGTCTTGGTGCTCCGACATGTAATATGTGATGTTTTATCTAGAGACTGTGTGTTTTTAGGAAGACTTGTGTATGTGTTTTCTGTTTTATCTAGAGACTGTGTTTTTAGGAAGACTTGTGTATGTGTTTTCTGTTTTATCTAGAGACTGTATGTTTTTAGGAAGACTGTGTGTTTTCTGTTTTATCTAGAGACTGTGTGTTTTTAGGCAGACTTGTGTATGTGTTTTCTGTTTTATCTAGAGACTGTGTGTTTTAGGAAGACTTGTGTATGTGTTTTCTGTTTTATCTAGAGACTGTGTTTTTAGGCAGACTTGTGTATGTGTTTTCTGTTTTATCTAGACTGTGTGTTTTTAGGTAGACTTCTGTATGTTTTCTGTTTTATCTAGAGACTGTGTTTTTAGGAAGACTTGTGTATGTGTTTTCTGTTTTATCTAGAGACTGTGTGTTTTTAGGCAGACTTGTGTATGTGTTTTCTGTTTTATCTAGAGACTGTGTATTTTTAGGAAGACTTGTGTATGTGTTTTCTGTTTTATCTAGAGACTGTGTTTTTAGGAAGACTTGTGTATGTGTTTTCTGTTTTATCTAGAGACTGTGTGTTTTTAGGAAGACTTGTGTATGTGTTTTCTGTTTTATCTAGAGACTGTGTGTTTTTAGGAAGACTTGTGTATGTGTTTTGTTTTATCTAGAGACTGTGTGTTTTTAGGCAGACTTGTGTATGTGTTTTCTGTTTTATCTAGAGACTGCGTGTTTTTAGGAAGACTTGTGTATGTGTTTTCTGTTTTATCTAGAGACTGTGTGTTTTTAGGAAGACTTGTGTATGTGTTTTCTGTTTTATCTAGAGACTGTGTGTTTTTAGGAAGACTTGTGTATGTGTTTTCTGTTTTATCTAGAGACTGTGTGTTTTTAGGAAGACTTGTGTATGTGTTTTCTGTTTTATCTAGAGACTGTGTTTTTAGGAAGACTTGTGTATGTGTTTTCTGTTTTATCTAGAGACTGTGTATTTTTAGGAAGACTTGTGTATGTGTTTTCTGTTTTATCTAGAGACTGTGTTTTTAGGAAGACTTGTGTATGTGTTTTCTGTTTTATCTAGAGACTGTGTGTTTTTAGGAAGACTTGTGTATGTGTTTTGTTTTATCTAGAGACTGTGTGTTTTTAGGCAGACTTGTGTATGTGTTTTCTGTTTTATCTAGAGACTGCGTGTTTTTAGGAAGACTTGTGTATGTGTTTTCTGTTTTATCTAGAGACTGTGTGTTTTTAGGAAGACTTGTGTATGTGTTTTCTGTTTTATCTAGAGACTGTGTGTTTTTAGGAAGACTTGTGTATGTGTTTTCTGTTTTATCTAGAGACTGTGTGTTTTTAGGAAGACTTGTGTATGTGTTTTCTGTTTTATCTAGAGACTGTGTTTTTAGGCAGACTTGTGTATGTGTTTTCTGTTTTATCTAGAGACTGTGTATTTTTAGGAAGACTTGTGTATGTGTTTTCTGTTTTATCTAGAGACTGTGTTTTTAGGAAGACTTGTGTATGTGTTTTCTGTTTTATCTAGAGACTGTGTGTTTTTAGGAAGACTTGTGTATGTTTTCTGTTTTATCTAGAGACTGTGTGTTTTTAGGAAGACTTGTGTATGTGTTTTGTTTTATCTAGAGACTGTGTGTTTTTAGGCAGACTTGTGTATGTGTTTTCTGTTTTATCTAGAGACTGTGTGTTTTTAGGAAGACTTGTGTATGTGTTTTCTGTTTTATCTAGAGACTGTGTGTTTTTAGGAAGACTTGTGTATGTGTTTTCTGTTTTATCTAGAGACTGTGTTTTTAGGAAGACTTGTGTATGTGTTTTCTGTTTTATCTAGAGACTGTGTGTTTTTAGGAAGACTTGTGTATGTGTTTTCTGTTTTATCTAGAGACTGTGTTTTTAGGAAGACTTGTGTATGTGTTTTCTGTTTTATCTAGAGACTGTGTGTTTTTAGGCAGACTTGTGTGTGTTTTGTTTTATCTAGAGACTGTGTGTTTTTAGGAAGACTATGTGTTTTCTGTTTTATCTAGAGACTGTGTTTTTAGGCAGACTTGTGTATGTGTTTTCTGTTTTATCTAGAGACTGTGTTTTTAGGAAGACTTGTGTATGTGTTTTCTGTTTTATCTAGAGACTGTGTGTTTTTAGGAATACTGTGTATGTGTTTTTGCTGCTTTCTGTAGAGGCTGCATGTGTGCAAGTGTTGCGCTGTGTGGAGTGTTTCACAGACTGATTAGGAGTTCTTACTGGAGAAGGATAGAAGGGTAATCTCATCAGTTATCACAGTTGGAGCTCACATACTCCTGATAAGTTAACATGTACACACACAAAAATCTTAGATGTTATGAGTGTATTTTACTTACTGTAAGGCAGAAACCCTACATGTGACATGCAGAACACACTTTTGGCAGATAAAAGGTAAAGATGAGAGTGAGACAGCAAGAGTGTTAGAAATGGGAGTGAGAAAGCTAGAGAGAGAGTAGTTTCTTATCTCAGTGGGTCATACTTGTATTTAGAGCTGATCAGCGTATTTAGAGCGGTTAGCCCTACATTTCTACATTTATCTACTGTCCTCTTCAAGAAAATAACACAAGTTACTGTGTGTGAGCATGTGAGGGGATACATGGGGAGGGGGCACTTAACACACCCAGAAAATCAATGAAATAAGAGAGAGAGAGCAAACCCAGTAGAGATGAACAGTAAATAACAGAGACAGGAGGTGGAGGACCTGGAGGTGGTGATGGTAATGGTGATGGTGGTGGTGATGATGGTGGTGATAATGGTGGTGGTGTTGACGGTGGTGGTGTTGGTGATAATGGTGATGTTGGTGGTGATGGTGATAATGGTGGTGGTGTTGGTGATAATGGTGATGGTGGTGTTGGTTGTGCTGGAGGTGGTGGTGTTGGTGGTGATAATGGTGGTGGTGTTGGTGATAATGGTGATGGTGGTGTTGGTGGTGGTGCTGGTGATGATGGTGGTGGTGATGATGTTGGTGGTGGTAGGGATCATTACATGTGGCTGTTATCAGTGACCATGCTGAACAGCCTTGATGTGTCCAACAGGTGAGTACACCATGAATTACATAAAGACACACACAAACAAATCAGAGTACAGCCAGCACTCCCCATTTACACAGCCATCACCGTCCAGGCAGCACAGAAAGAGCATGAGGGGAAAGACCAGACAGCCAGAAAACCCTGACGCAGCTCTAGGGCTGCTTTAAAGGATCAGGGTATGATCAGGTGGTACGAACATGCAGTGTTGGCAGTCACCACAATTTGGCCTCAAGATTTTGGATAGAATCTCAGAACGACACCAAATACATCAAATACAGCAAAAGGAAGACCTTACATATTCATGGTGTGCCAGGTGCATATTACACATGTTAGAAGTGTTGCTACTCAATCACATCACGTGAACCACAGGTCCCTAGTACCCTCTGCCCATTCAGGATTGGTCAACAACCACAGGACCATTGCAAAGTTGTGGACTGCAACAGATGGACTACAGAGGCAGATGGACCAGTCTGAGAGGTTCACTCTGCTCAACCCAAACCCTAACTCTTCAGATTATTTCTCCAACTCCAAACCCCCCTCCATTGTTCAGATGCTACTGGAAGCTTACCCCTTACCCCTGGATCAGATGTGGTAGCACTAAAAGCTGCAGAGGGTGAGCCCATCTCAAACCTCAAACCTCACCTTCAAACCTCAAACCTCAACTTCACCTACAAACCTCAAACCTCGCCTACAAACCTCAAACCTCACCTTCAAACCTCATCTACAAACCTCAAATCTCACCTTCACCTACAAACCTCGCCTACAAACCTCAAGCCTCGCCTACAAACCAAGCCTCCAAACCTCAACTACAAACCTCAAACCTCACCTTCAAACCTCACCTACAAACCTCAAATCTCACCTTCACCTACAAACCTCGCCTACAAACCTCAAGCCTCGCCTACAAACCAAGCCTCCAAACCTCAACTACAAACCTCAAACCTCACCTACAAACCTCAAACCTCACCTTCAAACCTCACCTACAAACCTCAAACCTCACCTACAAACCTCAAACCTCGCCTACAAAGGGACATTGTGTTCACAAAAGCCATGAAACTTGCTCACTCAGAATTTCCTTCTTCTGCTTTAAAAATGGGAGAATCAGTTATAAATAGCAGAACAAACTGACAAAAGCTCCTAATTCCATGTGACTCCCTTTCACAACACTGGGAAAGACAGTAATCCTCTGTAACCCTGAGCCTAACTGGAACCCTGACCCTAACTGTAACCCCCACAAACTCCTACACCACATCACACTATTTATACTAAATAAACTCAACCAGCAAGCTGTACCAAGGCCAATACACATGCACACACACATACTCATTTTCACACTCATTCAAACAGCCTACAAGTTCAGTTTACCTGTGCTTAAAACAAGGACAAATCTCTTTGGACACATGAGAAACAAAGAAACATTTTATTGTACAGATAATTTTGCAGCAATATTTACATGTGTCATTTCATACAAAAATAAATACACTCACTGCAATTTTTGTGAGTGTGTGCACATGCTAAATATAAAAACAAATTTATATATATGTGTGTAATATATATATTATAGAGAGAGAGAGAGAGAGAGAGAGAGAGAGAGAGAGAGATCTGAATTTGATCTGAGGATGATGAGGTATGTGGCTCCATGAATATGTATGTGTCTAATCTGTAAGTAAGAGATCTTGGAGGTTCATATACGCAAGTAGAGTTGAGCTGTCAATCAAAGAACAGTGTATAACCTGATTGGCTCTTGGAGTGGTTGACCACTGAACAACCAGCACTGGACTGATTCAAGTTGTCCAAGTGGAAAACAAAACACAAACAAATGTACACCCAACGCCTCATCATCTCCACCTTTTCCAATTTACAATCTTCGAGTCTATAACAGAGCCTTGTTCAAGGACCCAAGTCCATCCCCTTCTCAACTCTTATTGGTTTCATCAAGCATCAATCACTGTGGACTGTGAGGTCATGTGGGTGGAGGAGGGGCAGAGGGGGCCGGGCAGCTCAGGAAGTGCAGCGAGGGATGAGGTAGACGAGATAGAGGGAGACACAAAGGTCATCCACGTAGGACAAAGGTTGGAGGTCACCGGCTAACATCACGGCTGCTGCAGGAGGACCGGCGGGCGTCTCGGAGGGAGGAGAAAAAGGCGTGGTGTAGGCAGGAGGCCTACACCCAAGTCCGCAAAAGAATCGTTACACATATGAGTCATTTCTGAAACTAATGGATGAATGTAACGTCAGGTGATAAGCTTTTGTTTCTACAACATGGATAAGTGACAGAACATCTGTCAGGGACTGTATGCCTAATGGTAGCATGTATAATGTAAATAATACTGGTCCTAAGATGGAGCCTTGCGGGACTCCATACTTCACTTTTGTGCATTTGGAGGGAATATTATCAAGCTCTACAAACTGTTAGCGATCAGTTAAGTAAGAATTAAGCCATGAAAGGTCTGTACCTGACACATTAATAATATAACTAGGGTAGCATTCTTTCTCTTACGCAACATTGCTAAAATTAGAAACATATTAAATACTAGTGATGCGGAAAAACTAATGCATGCATTCATATCCTCACGTCTAGATTATTGCAATAGCTGGATGTTCTGGTAAATCGATAAACAAACTCCAGCTGGTCCAGAACGCAGCAGTGCGAGTTCTGACGAAAACTAAAAAATTTGATCACATTAGTCCCGTACTATCGTCATTACACTGGCTGCCAATTAGATTCCGTATTGACTATAAAATACTTTTATTAACATATAAAACACTGCATGGCCTAGCTCCAGAGTATCTTAGTGAACTTATTGAACAATATAACCCAGCGCATTCACTTCGTTCGCAGGACGCAGGGTTATTAACTGTTCCTAGGATCAAAAAGATCACAGCAGGTGGAAGAGCCTTTTCTTCTAAAGCTCCACAACTGTGGAATAATCTTCCTGCCTTTATTCGGGACTCAGACATAGTCTCAATGTTTAAAACTCGACTAAAGACTTATCTGTTTAGTTTGGCCTTTGAATAATCTGTTACATATTTACCACATCACATATCTTTCTTCTCCGAGGTTCACTTGGGGAGTAACACTGCAGTCAGAGCCTACAATATCAGTATCATCGCGCCAACATGGAATGAAAACCTGGGGTTCAACACAAGACATTTACATTGACAATATCAACACCCAGAACTTTCATTCTAGTTAGCTTATACTTAGTCTGATTGTGTGATTTGTGTGTGACTTGTGTATTCGTCTGTATAGTTTGGTTTTGTGTAATTTGTGTGTTAACGGGCCACCCAATGTGGGATGGGTTCCCTTTTGAGTCTTGGTCCTCCCAAGGTTTCTTCCTATTCCCCACCATCATAGGGAGTTTTTCCCTGCCACTGTCGCCTCTGGCTTGCTCATTAGGGATTTGGACCCATACGATTGTTAAACTTGTAAATCCTGTAAAGCTGCTTTGAGACAACATGTGTTGTGAAAAGTGCTATACAAATAAATTTGATTTGATTTGATATTCCAACCCAGTTTTCTAACCTTTCTAGAAGGAGTCTGTGATTGATTGTGTCAAAAGCTGCATTAAGATCGAGAAGCACTAGTAGAGATACATAGTCTTGATCTGAGGCAAGAAGGACATCATTCGTTACTTTAACTAGGACTGTTTCAGTACTGTGGTGTAATCTTGAGCTAACAAATTCATGTACAAATTTTTCTGCATTATGCTGGGATAATGCATTTTTTAGCTTGTTAATGTTACAGAGATGTAGAAACGCTATACTAGAAGTATTATCTATGTATTTATCAAATGATAGGTCAAAGTCAAATATGACACAGAGATAATAATCATATTACATCCTATACAATACCTAATACACACCATAGAACATCCCATACAATATCAGTACCTAATCCACAATATATAACATTGCATACAATACCTAATACACATCATATAACAAGATACCCTACAATACCAATATCTACACACCATGTAACATCCCATACAATACCTAATACACACCATTTAACACTGCATACAATATCAATACCCAATAAACACAATGTAACATCCCATATAATATCAATATCTAATACACACCATATAACGTCCCATATAATACTAATACCAAATACATATAATTTAAACAACATACAAAACATCCTGTAATTTGTAGGTGAACATCAAGGTTTTAAATCTGATGTGGGCAGTTACTGGAAGCTTAAAGGACTAAGTCTTTAATAGTGCTGTAAAGTAGCACTATAAAGTAGTATTGTAAACACCAGTCCGAGTTTCCTCCATCTCTGTCAAGATCAGCTTTGTAGGGTTACAGATCCACAGGGTGAACCACATGACCTGTGTTTAAAATTGACCTTTGAGTCTTGGTGCTCCGACATGTAATATGTGATGTTTTATCTAGAGACTGTGTGTTTTTAGGAAGACTTGTGTATGTGTTTTCTGTTTTATCTAGAGACTGTGTTTTTAGGAAGACTTGTGTATGTGTTTTCTGTTTTATCTAGAGACTGTATGTTTTTAGGAAGACTGTGTGTTTTCTGTTTTATCTAGAGACTGTGTGTTTTTAGGCAGACTTGTGTATGTGTTTTCTGTTTTATCTAGAGACTGTGTGTTTTAGGAAGACTTGTGTATGTGTTTTCTGTTTTATCTAGAGACTGTGTTTTTAGGCAGACTTGTGTATGTGTTTTCTGTTTTATCTAGACTGTGTGTTTTTAGGTAGACTTCTGTATGTTTTCTGTTTTATCTAGAGACTGTGTTTTTAGGAAGACTTGTGTATGTGTTTTCTGTTTTATCTAGAGACTGTGTGTTTTTAGGCAGACTTGTGTATGTGTTTTCTGTTTTATCTAGAGACTGTGTATTTTTAGGAAGACTTGTGTATGTGTTTTCTGTTTTATCTAGAGACTGTGTTTTTAGGAAGACTTGTGTATGTGTTTTCTGTTTTATCTAGAGACTGTGTGTTTTTAGGAAGACTTGTGTATGTGTTTTCTGTTTTATCTAGAGACTGTGTGTTTTTAGGAAGACTTGTGTATGTGTTTTGTTTTATCTAGAGACTGTGTGTTTTTAGGCAGACTTGTGTATGTGTTTTCTGTTTTATCTAGAGACTGCGTGTTTTTAGGAAGACTTGTGTATGTGTTTTCTGTTTTATCTAGAGACTGTGTTTTTAGGAAGACTTGTGTATGTGTTTTCTGTTTTATCTAGAGACTGTGTGTTTTTAGGAAGACTTGTGTATGTGTTTTCTGTTTTATCTAGAGACTGTGTGTTTTTAGGAAGACTTGTGTATGTGTTTTCTGTTTTATCTAGAGACTGTGTTTTTAGGAAGACTTGTGTATGTGTTTTCTGTTTTATCTAGAGACTGTGTATTTTTAGGAAGACTTGTGTATGTGTTTTCTGTTTTATCTAGAGACTGTGTTTTTAGGAAGACTTGTGTATGTGTTTTCTGTTTTATCTAGAGACTGTGTGTTTTTAGGAAGACTTGTGTATGTGTTTTGTTTTATCTAGAGACTGTGTGTTTTTAGGCAGACTTGTGTATGTGTTTTCTGTTTTATCTAGAGACTGCGTGTTTTTAGGAAGACTTGTGTATGTGTTTTCTGTTTTATCTAGAGACTGTGTGTTTTTAGGAAGACTTGTGTATGTGTTTTCTGTTTTATCTAGAGACTGTGTGTTTTTAGGAAGACTTGTGTATGTGTTTTCTGTTTTATCTAGAGACTGTGTGTTTTTAGGAAGACTTGTGTATGTGTTTTCTGTTTTATCTAGAGACTGTGTTTTTAGGCAGACTTGTGTATGTGTTTTCTGTTTTATCTAGAGACTGTGTATTTTTAGGAAGACTTGTGTATGTGTTTTCTGTTTTATCTAGAGACTGTGTTTTTAGGAAGACTTGTGTATGTGTTTTCTGTTTTATCTAGAGACTGTGTGTTTTTAGGAAGACTTGTGTATGTTTTCTGTTTTATCTAGAGACTGTGTGTTTTTAGGAAGACTTGTGTATGTGTTTTGTTTTATCTAGAGACTGTGTGTTTTTAGGCAGACTTGTGTATGTGTTTTCTGTTTTATCTAGAGACTGTGTGTTTTTAGGAAGACTTGTGTATGTGTTTTCTGTTTTATCTAGAGACTGTGTGTTTTTAGGAAGACTTGTGTATGTGTTTTCTGTTTTATCTAGAGACTGTGTGTTTTTAGGAAGACTTGTGTATGTGTTTTCTGTTTTATCTAGAGACTGTGTGTTTTTAGGAAGACTTGTGTATGTGTTTTCTGTTTTATCTAGAGACTGTGTTTTTAGGAAGACTTGTGTATGTGTTTTCTGTTTTATCTAGAGACTGTGTGTTTTTAGGCAGACTTGTGTGTGTTTTGTTTTATCTAGAGACTGTGTGTTTTTAGGAAGACTATGTGTTTTCTGTTTTATCTAGAGACTGTGTTTTTAGGCAGACTTGTGTATGTGTTTTCTGTTTTATCTAGAGACTGTGTTTTTAGGAAGACTTGTGTATGTGTTTTCTGTTTTATCTAGAGACTGTGTGTTTTTAGGAATACTGTGTATGTGTTTTTGCTGCTTTCTGTAGAGGCTGCATGTGTGCAAGTGTTGCGCTGTGTGGAGTGTTTCACAGACTGATTAGGAGTTCTTACTGGAGAAGGATAGAAGGGTAATCTCATCAGTTATCACAGTTGGAGCTCACATACTCCTGATAAGTTAACATGTACACACACAAAAATCTTAGATGTTATGAGTGTATTTTACTTACTGTAAGGCAGAAACCCTACATGTGACATGCAGAACACACTTTTGGCAGATAAAAGGTAAAGATGAGAGTGAGACAGCAAGAGTGTTAGAAATGGGAGTGAGAAAGCTAGAGAGAGAGTAGTTTCTTATCTCAGTGGGTCATACTTGTATTTAGAGCTGATCAGCGTATTTAGAGCGGTTAGCCCTACATTTCTACATTTATCTACTGTCCTCTTCAAGAAAATAACACAAGTTACTGTGTGTGAGCATGTGAGGGGATACATGGGGAGGGGGCACTTAACACACCCAGAAAATCAATGAAATAAGAGAGAGAGAGCAAACCCAGTAGAGATGAACAGTAAATAACAGAGACAGGAGGTGGAGGACCTGGAGGTGGTGATGGTAATGGTGATGGTGGTGGTGATGATGGTGGTGATAATGGTGGTGGTGTTGACGGTGGTGGTGTTGGTGATAATGGTGATGTTGGTGGTGATGGTGATAATGGTGGTGGTGTTGGTGATAATGGTGATGGTGGTGTTGGTTGTGCTGGAGGTGGTGGTGTTGGTGGTGATAATGGTGGTGGTGTTGGTGATAATGGTGATGGTGGTGTTGGTGGTGGTGCTGGTGATGATGGTGGTGGTGATGATGTTGGTGGTGGTAGGGATCATTACATGTGGCTGTTATCAGTGACCATGCTGAACAGCCTTGATGTGTCCAACAGGTGAGTACACCATGAATTACATAAAGACACACACAAACAAATCAGAGTACAGCCAGCACTCCCCATTTACACAGCCATCACCGTCCAGGCAGCACAGAAAGAGCATGAGGGGAAAGACCAGACAGCCAGAAAACCCTGACGCAGCTCTAGGGCTGCTTTAAAGGATCAGGGTATGATCAGGTGGTACGAACATGCAGTGTTGGCAGTCACCACAATTTGGCCTCAAGATTTTGGATAGAATCTCAGAACGACACCAAATACATCAAATACAGCAAAAGGAAGACCTTACATATTCATGGTGTGCCAGGTGCATATTACACATGTTAGAAGTGTTGCTACTCAATCACATCACGTGAACCACAGGTCCCTAGTACCCTCTGCCCATTCAGGATTGGTCAACAACCACAGGACCATTGCAAAGTTGTGGACTGCAACAGATGGACTACAGAGGCAGATGGACCAGTCTGAGAGGTTCACTCTGCTCAACCCAAACCCTAACTCTTCAGATTATTTCTCCAACTCCAAACCCCCCTCCATTGTTCAGATGCTACTGGAAGCTTACCCCTTACCCCTGGATCAGATGTGGTAGCACTAAAAGCTGCAGAGGGTGAGCCCATCTCAAACCTCAAACCTCACCTTCAAACCTCAAACCTCAACTTCACCTACAAACCTCAAACCTCGCCTACAAACCTCAAACCTCACCTTCAAACCTCATCTACAAACCTCAAATCTCACCTTCACCTACAAACCTCGCCTACAAACCTCAAGCCTCGCCTACAAACCAAGCCTCCAAACCTCAACTACAAACCTCAAACCTCACCTTCAAACCTCACCTACAAACCTCAAATCTCACCTTCACCTACAAACCTCGCCTACAAACCTCAAGCCTCGCCTACAAACCAAGCCTCCAAACCTCAACTACAAACCTCAAACCTCACCTACAAACCTCAAACCTCACCTTCAAACCTCACCTACAAACCTCAAACCT
>NC_135223.1:8254019-8351519 GCF_052324685.1 Brachyhypopomus gauderio
GAGGCATTAGATATAACACAATGAAGACAGTCATCATATGTAGGACAACAGTGAAAGTGCAAAGAAAGGAATTTCTGGCACATACTGGCTGTGTATGAATATCCTATATTCTTCATATGACCTCTTCTTAAGCCTGTACTTACGAAGAAGAACATACAAGCCCGGCTAAATTTATGTTTAAAGGTGTTTGGTGCAAAAAAAAAAAAAAAAAAAAAAAAAAAAAACACTGCACCTCACCAAAATAACACCACACCCACAATGAAGCACCGTGGTGACATCACAACACACCCACAGTGGTGACATCACACCACACCCACAGTGGTGACATCACACCACACCCACAGTGGTGACATCACACCACACCCACAGTGGTGACATCACACCACACCCACAGTGGTGACATCACACCACACCCACATTGGGGGGGCAGCCTCATGCAGTGGGGCTGTTAGCTGGTACTGGGGTCTTTGTCTAGGTGGAGGGAATTATGAAGTTCTAAATACTAGTTTATGTTGCCGCAAAACCTTCAGGTTTCTTTCAGCACAACAACGACCCAAAGGTGCATCTAAATCACCCAAAGAATGGCTTCACCAGAAGAAGATTAAAGTGTTGGAATGGCCCAGCCAATGCCCAGATCTGAATCCCACTGAAAATCTGTGGGGTGATCTGAAGAGGGCTGTACACAGTAGATCTGCAATCTGACAGATTTTGGAGTATTTTTATTTTTTACTTCTTCCCCTTAAAGATTTCAGTTTGTTTCTTTAATTGATGTACAGGTCTCAGGTGGAAAAAGTTCTGAAATTTGTTTTTATTTTTATTTTAGATCACTAAACCTTTAACAGGGGTCTGTACACTTTTAATATCCACTGTAAATGTCAAATACACACTAAGTTCACTAAGATCTCCTCCAATAAAAAAGCCCTGATCTATGATCTATCAATCATGGCCCTGAGGAGCCATAGTGGGTGTGGCCTTTATTTTCATTTCTGAAAGGTGGCAACCCTACCACTGCTACTAACCCTACCACTGCTTCTAACCCTACCACTGCTTCTAACCCTACCACTGCTACTAACCCTACCACTGCTACTAACCCTACCAATGCTACTAACCCTACCACTGCTACTAACCCTACCACTGCTACTAACCCTACCACTGCTACTAACCCTACCACTGCTACTAACCCTACCACTGCTACTAACCCTACCACTGCTTCTAACCCTACCACTGCTTCTAACCCTACCACTGCTACTAACCCTACCACTGCTACTAACCCTACCACTGCTACTAACCCTACCACTGCTTCTAACCCTACCACTGCTTCTAACCCTACCACTGCTACTAACCCTACCACTGCTTCTAACCCTACCACTGCTTCTAAGTGCATTTGGTCTGCAGGCAAGCGAATCCATCAGCCTAGAAAAGTGTGTATCAGAGGTTCTACTCTAACCCACCTGGAAAAGCGTGTATCCAAGGTAGTACTCAAACAGAATGCAGCCTATACTCCAGACATCACAAGGCTGACTCCAGCCCAGTTCTGAAAACATATCATAACAAAACATGGCAAACACGGAGTTCCAGCAAAATCTATCAAGTGTTTTATACCCCCATTATACAATTCCACCCTCATTACCCTTCCAATTACCCCATGCCACCCTTCATTACCTCATCACATCCTCATCATACCCCATTATTCTGCCCCTCCCTCATTTCCCCTCCATTACCCCATCACACCACATGCCATAACTGCTCTTACCCAGAATTACCTCTGGGGCCCGATAGTGTCTGGTGGAGACGATGGTACTGTGGTGTTCATGGTCAAAGGTGGCACTGCCGAAATCTACCACCCTCACAGCTGTGTTTTTCACCAGACGCTCCTCACGTTTCTGCACACACACACACACACACACACACACACACACACACACACACACACACACACACACACACACACACACACACACACACACACACACACAGAGAGAGACACAGAGACAAACTTTGCTTACTATAATTAACTATTTTCTGAGCCTGGGCTACATTCCCAGTTCATTTAAACTTGCAGTCATCAAGCCGCTAATTAAAAAACCTGGTATTAACCCCCAGGAACTGTCCAACTATAGGCCAATCTCTAATCTGTCATTCATATCCAAAATTTTAGAGAAAGTACTTTCTTCACAACTCTCTTCCTTCTTCCAGACAGAACATGTCTTAGAGTTATTTCAGTCTGGATTTAGAGCTCATCACAGCACTAAAACAGCACTGACTAAAGTCCTGAACAATCTCTTAATCCATCCATCCAACCATCCATTATCTACCGCTTATCCGGAGCCGGGTCGCGGAGGTAGCAGTCTGAGCAGGGAAACCCAAACCTCCCTCTCCCCAGACACCTCAGCCAGCTCCTCGGGTGGAACACCGAGACGTTCCCAGGCCAGTCGAGAGACATAGTCTCGCCAACGTGTCCTTGGTCTTCCTCGGGGCCTCCTTCCCGGGGGACATGCCTGGAACACCTCCCTAGGAAGGCATCCAGGGGGCATCCGAAACAGGTGCCCAAGCCACCTCAACTGATTCCTCTCGATGTGGAGGAGCAGCGGTTCTACTCCGAGCTCCTCCTGAGTGACCGTGCTTCTTACCCTATCTCTAAGGGTGCGCCCAGCCACTCTGCGGAGGAAACTCATTTTGGCCGCTTGTATCCGCGATCTCGTTCTTTCAGTCATTACCCAAAGCTCATGACCATAGGTGAGAGTAGGAACGTAAATCAACCGGTAAATCAAGAGCTTCGCCTTTTGGCTCAGCTCCTTCTTCACCACAACGGACCGGTACAGCGAACGCATTACTGCGGAAGCTGCACCAATCCGTCTGTCGATCTCACGCTCCATTCTTCCCTCACTCGTGAACAAGATCCCGAGATACTTAAACTCCTCCACTTGAGGCAGGACTTCTCCACCCACCTGAAGGGAGCAAGCTACCCTTTTCCGGTCGAGAACCATGACCACGGACTTAGAGGTGCTGATTCTGATCCCAGCTGCTTCACACTCGGCTGCAAACCGCCCCAATGCATGCTGAAGGTCCTGGCCCGAAGCTGCCAACAGAACAACATCATCTGCAAATAGCAGAGATGAGATCCTGTGGCTTCCAAACAGGACTCCCTCCGGCCCTTGGCTGCGCCTTGAGATCCTGTCCATAAAAATTATGAACAGGACCGGTGACAAGGGGCAGCCCTGACGGAGTCCAACATGCACCGGAAGCAGGTCCGACTTACTGCCGGCCATGCAAACCAAACTCCTGCTCCGATCATACAGAGACCGGACAGCCCTTAGTAGAGGACCCCCGATTCCATACTCCTGGAGCACTCCCCACAGAATACCATGAGGAACACGATCGAATGCCTTCTCCAGATCCAGAAAACACATGTGGACTGGTTGGGCATACTCCCATGAACCCTCGAGCACCCTATGAAGGGTATAAAGCTGGTCCAGTGTTCCACGGCCAGGACGACAACCGCATTGTTCCTCTTGGATCCGAGGTTCGACTATCAGCCGAACTCTCCTTTCCAGTACCCTAGAGTAGACCTTATCAGGAAGGCTAAGAAGTGTGATACCCCGATAATTGGGGCACACTCTCCGGTCCCCTTTTTTAAAAAACAGAACCACCACCCCAGTCTGCCACTCCAGAGGAACTGTCCCAGATTGCCATGCGATGTTGCAGAGGCGTGTCAGCCAAGACAACCCCACCACATCCAGAGACTTAAGATACTCAGGACGAATCTCATCCACTCCCACTGCCTTGCCACTGGGGAGTTTGCGAACCACCTCAGTGACTTCGGCTTGGGTAATGGACGGGTCCACCACTGAGTAGTCAGTCTCCGCTTCCTCCATGGAAGACATGACAGAGGGATTTAGGAGATCCTCAAAGTATTCCTTCCACCGTGCGACAATATCCTCAGTCGAGGTCAACAGCTCCCCACCCGCACTGTAAACAGTGTTGACAGAGTACTGCTTATCCCTTCTGAGGTGCCGGACGGTTTGCCAGAATTTCTTTGAGGCCGACCGATAGTCCTCCTCCATGGCCTCACCAAACTCTTCCCAGCTCCGAGTTTTTGCTTCTACCACTGCCTGAGCCGCCACACGCCTGGCCTGCCGATACCTATCAGCTGCCTCGGGAGTCCCGGTGGCCAACATGGCCCGATAGGATTCCTTCTTCAGCTTGACGGCATCCCGTACTTCAGGTGTCCACCATCTGGTACGGGGATTGCCGCCGCGACAGGCACCAGTGATCTTTCGGCCACAACTCAGTACAGCAGCTTCAATGATAGAGTCGGAGAACATGGTCCACTCAGACTCCATGTCCCCCAACTCCCTCGAAAGCTGGGAAAAGCTTTCCCGGAGGTGGCAGTTGTAGACCTCCCTGACAGAGTGCTCAGCCAGACGTTCCCAGCAGACCCTCACCATACGTTTGGGTCTTCCAGGTCTGTCCAGCCCCCTCCTCTGCCAGTGGATCCAACTTACCACCAGGTAGTGATCAGTTGACAGCTCAGCCCCTCTCTTTACCCGAGTGTCCAAAACATAGGGCCGGAGATCAGATGAAACGACAACAAAGTCGATCATCGACCTCCGACCTAAGGTGTCCTGGTGCCAGGTGCACTTGTGGACATCCCTATGTTCGAACATGGTGTTCGTTATGGACAAACCATGACCAATCTCTTAATATCCTCTGATAAAGGACACGTTTCTTTTCTCATACTGCTAGACCTCAGTGCTGCTTTTGACACCATTGATCATAATATTCTACTTAATAGGCTGGAGACACTCATTGGTATATGAGGTCAAGCACTCTAGAATGCTAGAAGCAATTGGGCTGATATTCCCCTTACCTTAGATGGTTTTTCAGTAACACCTAAATCTACTGCAAAAGCTTAGGTGTCACTATTGATTCGGATCGGATATATGCAATGTCACTAAGGCTGCCTTTTTCCATTTACGTAATATCGCCAAGCTGAGACACTTACTTTCATTAGCTGATGCAGAGAAGCTGGTCCATGCATTTGTCTCGTCAAGATTGGACTACTGTAATAGTCTTCTAATTGGATGCTCTAAACAGTCCATAAAGAAGCTACAACTTGTACAAAATCCTGCAGCTAGAGTCCTAGCTAAGGCTAGAAAATTCGATCATATTAGTCCCACTCTCGCGGCATTACACTGGCTTCTGATTAAATATCGAATTGAATTTAAAATTGTTCTGTTAACCTATAAGGCATTAAATGGTCTTGCCCCACAATATCTGAGTGAACTCATTGCTTACTACAACTCATCTCGCCCTTTGAGCTCCCAAAATGCTGGATTTCTCCTAGTTCCAAAAATTTGTAAGACTACAGCCGGAGGCAGAGCTTTCTCCTTTAAAGCCCCCCAATTATGGAATAGCCTTCCAGCTCCAATCTGAGATTCTGACACAGTTCCAATATTTAAATCTAGACTTAAAACTCACCTATTTAATCAAGCCTTCAGCTAATATTCCCCTTGTAAGGTGTGGGGCTCGGGGGCCCCCAGACGTTGAGATTTCTGGTAATCTGAGATGTTGATGCTGTCATCCAGCTGTGTCATTTCATCACTCTAGTTGTGAAAATAACTTGGCTGTAAAGCAATGTCTCAGTGAGCCCTCATGACTGTGGTCACCTCTGAACCCCTCCCTTTAGTTATGCTGCTATAGATTAGCCTGCCGGAGCCACATGCTGATCACTGGCACGTGAGCTGTGCACATTTAAATCAATGGTGGTTTAAATTGATGTCCACACACTCAGTCTGTATTGTCACACACTCAGTCTATATTGTCTATCTGTATTGTCTGTCTTGTAACATGCAAGCACCTACAAGCACCTGGGAGATGGTCTGGCTTGCCGGTGGATGTACTGATGCCGGGGTTGGATGTGCCATTTCCACAAGAGGACGTGCTGATGCTAGCTCCTACCTGAGGCTCACCATCTGCACTGGAGGGACTGTGACTACTTGGCCGGGGAACAAGTACCTTAACTATAACTGTAAAAGCACCTTTTGTCCACAAGTACAGACTTGTGCTAACGGGCCGCCCAATGGAGGACGGGTTCCCTTTTGAGTCTTGGTCCTCACAAGGTTTCACTGTCGTCTCTGGCTTGCTCATTAGGGATCTGGACCCATACGATTGTAAAGCTGCTTTGTGACAATGTGTTGTGAAAAGCGCTATATAAATAAATTTGACTTTGACAAACACACGCACACACACACGCACACACACACACACACACACACACTCCTCTCACCTTTTCTGCGTTGTAGCATGTGCTAAAGTCAGAGTTGACAAAAAGAATGTTCTCCGGCTTCAGGTCTGTATGTGTAAGCTTGTTGTCATGGAGAACTGTGACGGAACAGGACATTGTTGGTGATGACTATAAATAAACCAGCTTCCCTACATGGTCAAAGACACAGAAACCACTTTTCACACTTAGCACATATTCATAACGCTGAACACTGCCCCCTTCTGTCCTTAGACAGATATTGCAGGGAGCCCTCTGTGCACAGGGTGGATGTACAAACACCCACCAGCTGCAGTGAGTCCCCCAGTCATAACACACATTCTGATCACACCACCAGTCAAACGATTGGACACACCTCAATACATGCATGTTCTTAACAGTTAAAAGAAAGTTTTATTTCAGAACTTTAGTTCCTCGCTCTACAGGGTCTCTGCATGTGAGAATGTCTTCAGGACTGACGGAGAAGCATCATAGGTGCTTCATGAAGCTGCTTAACAGAACACCAAAAGCGTGCAATGCTGTCATCAAAATATTGCAGATTCAAAGAATCTAATATTTATTTATTAGAGCATCATAACGTGTTTTTTTCATCTTCACTGTTCTTTTTGTCAAAAATAAAATAAAAAAATAATAAAGATAAACAGTAGGCATGTCCAACGTTTAACTGGTAGTGTACCTGAAGTTTGATTCTCCAGGTGTCCGAGCTGTAGAGGAGTCTGCACACCTGCAGGACGTCCAAACCTCCAGACAGAGCAGGTGTTACCATACTTACACTTCACAGCCACGCAGATCTGGTGTGCCATGTGGCGTAGCTGACCCAGTGGGTAGGGCAGGTAGGCGTTCTCCTTCATGAAGTCGAATGTGCTGAGGGCCAGCAGCTCAAAGCTGATACACACGTGACCATGATAATCAAACCAGTCAAACATCTGCACACACAGACTAAGACAAACAGCAGCACACAAGATGAATCAATGGAGTATCAGTGAGAGCACTGGCCACAGCTGTGGGGTGAGAGGTCACGGCGCAGCTGAATGCTGGCCGCCACTACAGGGTGGGACTGAACTCACTGTTTGTTTTCGGGATCTTTCTCTCTTATCTTCTGCAGAACATTGATCTCCAGACGAGCTGCTTCTTTATACTTCTCCACGTTCTTAATGATCTTCAGTGCAACACGAGATTCTCCCCTACACACACACAACCACCATCAAACAAAAAGTACAAATCAATGAGATAGTCAGACAGGAGATGGTAATGGGTTGGAGTAATGGGTGGAGGGGTAGGTGACCTGACCTGTGATGGTCAATGCACTGCACCACTTTCCCAAAGGTGCCTTCTCCCAGCAAGCTCACAATCTCATCTGAACACACGCACACACACAAGAGTATTTAAGGAAAAGCCATAAAGCGACAATGAAAAACTGGGAAAATGGATCATCTGATCACCTGACTGTACAAACGTGATCTACTGAAGTGATCCACTGAAGTGATCTACTGAAGTGATCCTGTGTGTGTACTGAGCGTCTGGGCCTCATAGTGTTAACATGACTCACATATTCTATATTGTATGTTACTCACATTCATTACAAACACATATGACACACTCTACATACTAATTCTACCAACACATATGACACACTCTACATACTAATTCTACCAACACATATGACACACTCTACATACTAATTCTACAAACACATATGACACACTCTACATACTTATTCTACCAACACATATGACACACTCTACATACTAATTTTACCAACACATATGACACACTCTACATACTAATTTTACCAACACATATGACGCACTCTACATACTAATTCTACAAACACATATGACACACTCTACATACTAATTCTACAAACACATATGACACACACTACATACTAATTCTACAAACACATATGACACACACTACATACTAATTCTACAAACACATATGACACACACTACATACTAATTCTACAAACACATATGACACACACTACATACTAATTCTACAAACACATATGACACACTCTACATACTAATTCTACCAACACATATGACACACTCTACATACTAATTCTACCAACACATATGACACACTCTACATACTAATTCTACCAACACATATGACACACTCTACATACTAATTCTACAAACACATATGACACACTCTACATACTAATTCTACAAACACATATGACACACTCTACATACTAATTCTACAAACACATATGACACACTCTACATACTAATTTTACCAACACATATGACACACTCTACATACTAATTCTACAAACACATATGACACACTCTACATACTAATTCTACAAACACATATGACACACTCTACATACTAATTCTACCAACACATATGACACACTCTACATACTAATTCTACAAACACATATGACACACTCTACATACTAATTCTACAAACACATATGACACACTCTACATACTAATTCTACAAACACATATGACACACTCTACATACTAATTTTACCAACACATATGACACACTCTACATACTAATTCTACAAACACATATGACACACTCTACATACTAATTCTACAAACACATATGACACACTCTACATACTAATTCTACAAACACATATGACACACTCTACATACTAATTCTACAAACACATATGACACACTCTACATACTAATTCTACAAACACATATGACACACTCTACATACTAATTCTACAAACACATATGACACACTCCACATTCTAATTCTACAAACACATATGACACACTCTACATACTAATTCTACCGACACATTTTACAGGCCAACACCGCTGGCCCACTTTACACTGTATAGCTACTGACACGCCCCACAACTGTAACAGTACTGACACGTCCCACACCGAGCTGGGGGCGTGTGTTGGGGGTGAGACTGTGCTGGGATTAAATGAGGATCGGCTGACTGCGTGTGGAAGGAGCAGTGAGTGAGCAGGAGAGACCAGCTCCACATACATCTGTCCTGCAGCACGTCTCCTGCTCGGTACACCAGATGACCCTCCTCATCATCCTGAACAGCAGAGACCTGCGTACGACTGACACCCAGCTGGTCCCAGACACCCGCAGACCGAGAAAACACAGAGCACGTAATTAAGAAACATCTCAACAGAAAACCATTCACCCTGCAGCCATGCGGGAAATGCAAGGGGTCAAAGTGGGGCTGTGTCAGTCACTACCGCCCTGTCAGTATTACACCACCCTGTCAGTCACTACCGCCCTGTCAGTATTACACCACCCTGTCAGTCACTACCGCCCTGTCAGTATTACACCACCCTGTCAGTCACTACCGCCCTGTCAGTATTACACCACCCTGTCAGTCACTACCGCCCTGTCAGTATTACACCACCCTGTCAGTCACTACCACCCTGTCAATATTACACCACCCTGTCAGTCACTACCGCCCTGTCAGTATTACACCACCCTGTCAGTCACTACCGCCCTGTCAGTATTACACCACCCTGTCAGTATTACACCACCCTGTCAGTCACTACCGCCCTGTCAGTATTACACCACCCTGTCAGTCACTACCACCCTGTCAATATTACACCACCCTGTCAGTCACTACCGCCCTGTCAGTATTACACCACCCTGTCAGTATTACACCACCCTGTCAGTCACTACCACCCTGTCAGTATTACACCACCCTGTCAGTATTACACCACCCTGTGAGTCACTACCACACTGTCAGTCACTACCGCCCTGTCAGTATTACACCACCCTGTCAGTATTACACCACCCTGTCAGTCACTACCGCCCTGTCAGTATTACACCACCCTGTCAGTCACTACCACCCTGTCAGTATTACACCACCCTGTCAGTCACTACCGCCCTGTCACTATTACACCACCCTGTCAGTATTACACCACCCTGTCAGTCACTACCGCCCTGTCAGTATTACACCACCCTGTCAGTATTACACCACCCTGTCAGTATTACACCACCCTGTCAGTCAGTCGTGGACGTTTGTGTGTTTGTGCTTGCTGGTAAAGGTTGTCCGTGCTGTCCTCATAGTGTGCTGCGCTGCCTCTGCAGATAAAATGCTGTGCTCAGTGGCGCCTCTCAGAGGAAGCAGGTGTTCACTGCAAACTCCTCAGTTGGAAACTCTTATGACAGGACAGGCGGGAATTGGCGTAAACAAATTGGGAGAAAAACTAGACACAAGTGAAAAAAATATTAATCTCAAGACAAAGTGAAAATAACAAAGCAAACAGCATACATGATAGAAGGGAACCCCAGCTGTTATGTTCCAGGTCTGAACGAGCCTTTATTTATGACAATAAAGCGAAATAAGAGCACAGAAATGATCGTATGTGACTGAGAAGGTGAGCCTGTGGGCAGAAACAGAAGAGCTACTCACAGACAGGCAGAAACAGAGGCGGCCCAAGAACCCCCTACACATGGAATACACGTTAGTCCTGCCCATGTCCCTAAACCACACATGTCCAACTGAACGAGACAGACAGTGGAAGGAAGAAAGCAGTAGTAAAGGGAAAGACGAGAGACAGACAAAGAAAGACAGAGGCAGGAAGAAAATGAGAGGGAGAGAGAGAGAGAGAGAGAGAGAGAGATGGAGAGAAAGAGAGAGATGGTGGAAGAGAAGGCAAAGGGTGCAGTGAGGTCTGGGGGGAGGGGGGCATGGGTGGGGGAGTGGAAGAGCTGTGGCTTCTAAATTTAAACACCCACAACCACCAGGGAGAATCCAGACACCAATCGATGTTCTGTGAGCTGCACCCCAGAGATCTGGTTACCTTACTGGCTTCTTTTTACCTTCCTTAAGCATCTCCCTCTCTCTCTCCCACACACACACATCTCACTCACATAAAAACACACTCAACCCTTATACACAACCCCCCACACTCATTCGCCACACTCTCCCATAAACACACTGCACTCTCATACGCAAAAAACAAACCCACACACCTCCCAAACACACACCCACAACTCACTCTCACACAATGTATTCTTTGAACTAAAACACATTGCAGTCTCTCTACACACTCACCATGTTACACATACACACAAAAATACAGCTGTCCACTTAAACATATTAAAACAATATAAATACACACAAATTGTCTTTTTATAAGGATGAAGTTTCTTTATTAAAAACCCTGGAATCTAATCTCCTATAGACAAGACAAAGACATCAAAATCCAATACGTGCTCATCAAGAATGAGATAAATGTTAAGTTAGATAATAACATGTACTGTAGCCTGCAACCCCTCTAGATACATGTGCATTCATTAACACTGCCACCAAAATGACAAACACGAAAGGGTAAAATGTGCTCATCCTATCTCCCTAACGCATTATGGCAGGAACTGTCTACTTTAACACCTGCAAAAGATGTAATGGCTTTATATTGGTGTAGGCAAGAGAGGGTCTGCCAATCTGATTGATGAACACCTTCAGACCATCAGAACTAATTAAATTAGGAAACTCAGAGAAGAAACGATATGCCCTCATGAAACTTCAGAACCCCATGGGATGAACACTGGGATTTAAACATCTAGGCCTACTTTTTCATATATAAATGGCTTCATCTTAGAACTTCAGAAGCACTTTGCTTGCACAGTTGAAGGACCTCTGCCTCAAACACCCTGTTTCTCTAGTAACTTACTTCCCGATATTGTTAATATCTCTATATATCTGGTGAGAGAGGGAATTAGAATTAAAGGAAAGTAGGATAACGGTAAAGGAAATCCCACACAGACAGCATCCCACAGACAAACCTCATCCCACAGACAGACAGCATCCCACAGACAGACAGCATCCCACAGACAGACAGCATCCCACACAGACCTCATCCCACAGACAGAGGAGCTCCTAAAAAGTAAGAAGAGGGAGCGGTCCTCACCGATGAAGACTGGTCCCAGCTGTGAGAGTGCCTTCTGGAGCGGCTTCTTGTCCTGGTTCTCCTTGGTCTGGTTCTCCTTGGTCTGGTTCTCCTTGGTCTGGTTCTCCTTGGTCTGGTTCTCCTTGGTCTGTGCCTATGCTCTGGTCTGTTTGCTCTCTCCCAACGCTGACCTCGGTGGTCCTCCTGACTGCTGTTGTCATGGGAACGGCAGGTAAAGCTACTGCGGGTGTAGTAGCTGTTCATCATGTCTTGCCCCAAACAGCTACAGTCCAACCACTCATCACCATAGTAACGTTGTTCAGGAAACCTGCAGGCAGCAGAGTGTTCTTCATAACTAGTGCACACACCCACACACACACACGCACACACACACACACAGCATCCAGACAGACAGACACACACCCACACAAACTTGATGTGGTCTAGAAACAGAAAGGTAAGCAAGTGTTTCAACTTCCTGTTCTGGTTTCAAACAGCCTCCTGCACCTACAAATGTTGTGACACACACAGACACAGAGATACACAGACACAGAGACACACAGACACAGAGATACACAGACACAGAGACACACAGACACAGAGACACACAGACACAGAGACACACAGACACACGCATGTCCCCACCTCTTGAATGGCTGGTAGCTGCTGTCTCTCTCCTGCCACTGTCTCTGAGCTCTGTGCCCACGCATCTCAGGGCCAGGACTCTGAGGACACCAACTGTGCCGGTGCTTACGGCTTCGGTCCCCTCCAGGACCGCTCCACTCAGGAGACGGGTAACGACCTCCAGGACCGCTCCACTCAGGAGACGGGTAACGACCTCCAGGACCGCTCCACTCAGGAGACGGGTAACGACCTCCAGGACCGCTCCACTCAGAAGACGGGTAACGATGAGAGGAGGACATCTACCAAAGAGATCATATGGGTGTTCCTCTAAAGATCATATGGGTGTTGACCACAGCGTATTTCACCAGAACATGGCAGCCACTCCTTTCAGGTTCTTTCAGTAGGTGACTGGCCAGTTTGAATACAACCTTGGACATACTACGTCCGCCATTTTACCTACATCATATGATGTCACACTACTACAGTTAAAGACCAATATTCATTAAAAGCGCAATTTGATATTTTTCTGCTTTATATTTTCACAACATTTACTTTGTTTGGTCATGGATTTAGAATCAGCATAAAGACGGCATTAAGGAGAAGCAGAGCTACAATAATCGCAATTTTTGGGGTATTACATTTTCATTGATATTTTAGCTTTGCCTAAACAACCTGACTGCAAAAAGTATGCATGAATGTATTTATTTTCCTCTCCGCAACTATTAAAATGAACATGCCACTGTCGCATGTAAAGTGTCTAGAGACTGTTTAAATTGTAAACTGCACTATAGGATCATTAATTGCTAATAACTGATCAACTCCGATGTCGTGAGAAGATTGTGAGTGGGTGTAGCCACGATGCGGGAAACTCGGACACAGACGCTGGTGTTGACGATCCGAAGGTGCTTGATTATTGCAAAATTACGAACATACCACGCATGCAGCTACAGATGCTCCATTTATACATAAACGTCACATAAGAACTGTTACAGCGTTAATGAGATTATGTACTGATCTAGACATAAAGAAAAACTCAAAACTGAAGAGCAAAACAATGCAAAACAAACACATTGAGGCACATGTCATGAGTACCATGTTTATTATTTATTATTCACCAAGATTAACCAAGTTGTCCTGGGTGATGAATAGCTGAGTTACTTGTTTCTTGTTGTGACGTTATATTTAAATATATCTAGCTCTGGTTTATTCTTTTGACCTTTGTTTCTTCATACAGTATCCAAGTTCTGTTGTATGGTTGTGTTTTAAAGATTAAATTGCAACCTACAATAATTTTGTAAGTTAAAGATATGTTGCTGATTACAACTTAAAGTGACAATGATGTCTTAAACATTTTCGGAAGGTCTTTAAAAAATCTTTTAAAAGTATTGAAATTAACTTCAGTATTTCAGCATATACCCTGTTGTATCTTACTTATATTTGTAAACAGCTGACTTGCTACCTTCCGCCATTTTTTTTTCTCTGCTCCATCCGGGTACTTTTCGCTTACTATTTAATGCATACTATGTATTCGGACATACTACCTGTTACCGCATACTGCTTTGGCGTACTGAAAAGGAGGGAAGTATGTCATTTTGGATGGAGCTTCCCTCCTATTCAGTACGTCAAAGCAGTACGAGATAACAGGTAGTATGACTGAGGTTATGAACACTGCCCAGTTGCCTACTGAAAGAACACACTGCTTTAATGGTCGAGCAGGACACACTGCATTGATATCTAGTGCGTACTGTTTAAATATGACATTTCAGATTCAGCTAGGGTCTACGCTGCAGTCCCATATCCCCCGCTCACCCATCACACACAGAGCTACCCCCAAAGAGATCACATTGGTATCCATCTTAAAAGATCACATGGGTGTCCCTCTGAAGAGATCACACAGGGGGTGCTCTAAAGAGATCACACAGGGGGTGCTCTAAAGAGATCACACAGGGGGTGCTCTAAAGAGATCACACAGGGGGTGCTCTAAAGAGATCACACAGGGGGTGCTCTAAAGAGATCACACAGAGGGTGCTCTAAAGAGATCACACAGAGGGTGCTCTAAAGAGATCACACAGAGGGTGCTCTAAAGAGATCACACAGAGGGTGCTCTAAAGAGATCACACAGAAGATATCACTCTTTGGAATAGATTCTAATGCACCAAGCGTTACGAATTTGTACCAATTCATACAAGTGGAAAGGACAGATTAACAGAATAGATAAATCTTTTAAACAGTTTAAACACTTAGTGAGATTATCATTAACAATATAATTTTAATATATAATTATATAATTAATTATAATATTGTAACAATAATACCTGTAGTGGGTGAATAGTGGGGAGTTAGCTGCCTACAATTCCAGCCTTTCACGCTTATTATTTATTATTATTATTATTATTATTAACTAGCTAGCTACTAACCAACCTAGTTATTACCGGATTAATTATCCAGTTAGCTACCTAACTAGTCAACAATCAGTTAACATAGCTAACCATCTCTATCTTATCGGATTAAATGATCTCTGAGCTACCATAACGTTACAAACTCAAACTCATGATCTCGTCAGCTGGACATTAAACATCTTTGAATGGCCGTTGTGTAGCTAAGAAACGCTATAGCTAGCCGGCTATATAAATAAACCTGTTTATATTCACTTCTTTTACACTAATAATAGTTATATATTTACCTAACCGGCCGACTAGTTAATAATATCAGAGCGGTTAGCTGGTTATCTGGTACAGTTAAGATTTAATTAGCTAGCTGAATAAAACATGACACTTTGTTAGTGGCTAAGCTAGCTAGCCAAGACCGCTACTGCCCTGAGAGCTGCTAGCGTTAGCATAGTTAGCTAACGCGCCGTCTTGCAATGGGACGTGAACAGTATTAATCATTCCTACTTTGTCTTTGCCTAAACAGAGTAACTTACACAGTTACCTTACCGGCTTCAAAGTGGACGTTTATGTCAGGGAACTAAAGAGCAGCTAGCGTTAGCAGCTAGGTTTAGCAGCTAGCGTTAGCTAACAGAAGCTAAGGGAACCATTTTGTTGAACGGCACTAGCTACCTCACTCCCAATCACCAAGAAAAGATGGCAAAGTTTGGGAAATGGCAGAGGTTTTAAATGGTTCATTCTTTTACCGTTTTAGCAGCGATGCCTGTACGCGAATCCCAAAAGAAATGCGTGCTGGCGTTTTCTCTGAAACTATTTGAGTCAAACGTCTCCCTTGCTAGCATCTCTGCTCCTGGACCTGTTCACATCTACGCAGCATTTCCCGTCCTGGCGCGTTCACGCACGCACAGCGCATGTCGCACAACACCACGGGCACTGTTCGTGCACAGAATCTCATCAAATATATAACGTTTATTAGTTATGAGCCTTTATGGTTTATTTAGATTTCTATATTGACAAATGAATACTCCATAGACAATATAAAAAATCTTTTCAGATTAAAAAACAAATTTAAATATAAGATAAGATAAATCTTTATTGTCATTGCCACTTTTTCAAGAACAGAGTCATTCCGTGGAAATGGCACATTTTGAGTCCCTATCTCCTCTTTAGGTGTATTTTATCTATCTGGTCACAAAAATCTATATTTTAACAGCTTTACACATACATTGAAATATCTCCTTTAATACAGTATAATTTTTGATCTTTTTATGAAAACTTTATTTATTTATTTATTTTTGCTGACACCCCCTATTTTGTCATGTCCCTCATGGCCTTCAATGAAAGTATAATTAGAATATACCAAATACAACTATAAAAAAGTTGATATATTTTGCTATCAACCTAAACAACTGTCTGTGTTTAATTGTTTGTGATATTTTTTTTCAAAATTAATTGATAATTATTCATTAAAAACACATTATTTAGGTACCTGTACCTGAGTAACCCCTCAACCCCATAACACAAATGAATCTCCCCCACAAAATCAATGATATGATCCGTATGAGCATGTACATAAAGAAGTGACATCACTCAAGTATTTTGGACAACAGGACATCAAAGACAGGCAAGTGGCTTCCTTCTTTTATTAAATTTTGGTCATTTATCTTGTGATATTGTGGTCGCCAAACTCAGTCACTCAACACCGTCACATAAAAAAAGACAGAAAACTATTACTTATAAAAAAAAAAAATTTCTTCAAAATTATATGCTAATTCTGAATCTCATGCATGCCTTGTACTATCTCTCTGGTATACAGTATGTAGAGCAGTTGCCTTTTTGTGCAAAAATCACAAACCCGTCACACTCAACCCCGTTACGTTTGACAGTAACGGGGTTGAGAGATTGTGATGGGGTTGTGATTTTAAGATTTTGGTTGTTGTTACCTACTTATTTTAAAAATTATTATATTTGATTAACATTATTTTACCAATACTAATACTAGAGGCAGCCATGGCTTGGTGTTTAGTGCACTTGGCTTGTGATAGGAAGGTTGCCGGTTTAATTACTAGAGCCAACAGGTCATGACTGAAGTGCCTTTGAGCAAGGCACATAACCCTTAACTTCACTGTATTGTTTTGTAGGCAACATCTGGTGGCACAGAAGAGGAACAGAAAATAAAGAAACAAGTTCAAGAGGCAAATAGAAGAACTCAAGGAAAAAGTTGAAAAAGAAAGAAAAATGAAGGAAAAATAAAAAAAGGTGCCAACGTTTAAGGAAACATTCTGATTCACCATGGTCAAAAATAAATCTAATAACTGCAAAGTGCCATGTTAACCCCAAAAGGAGGAGATGGGTAAAAAGAAAGAGGGAGAAAAGGCAACTGTCAATCTGGAGAGCACAGAAGAATACCTCATGGAGCTCTTCCACAGCTCTTCCACAGATTTAAACAGCATCACTAACATTAAGCAGCAGTATACCTTCTGTTGTGAACTGAAGAAGAACATGTCAAGGGAAGAGGCTTTGATACATGTTGACTTTTCAAAAAATTACAGCTGAAAATACAGCTGCCAAGTTCAGGCGGTCCACCTTGGGCCTTCACATCAACAGGCCTCCCTTCATACAGGTGTGTTGAATGTTGGCAGACACCACGTCAACAGGCCTCCCTTCATACAGGTGTGTTGTATGTTGGCAGACACCACATCAACAGGCCTCCCTTCATACAGGTGTGTTGTGTATTGGCAGACACCACATCAACAGGCCTCCCTTCATACAGGTGTGTTGTATGGTGGCAGACACCACGTCAACAGGCCTCCCTTCATACAGGTGTGTTGTATGTTGGCAGACACCACATCAACAGTCAACACTTTTTAAGTCACGGCCCACGTACTCAGTACAAACACCGAGGCAACTTCTTCCTACAGGACACAAATACACACACAAAGACAGACAGACAGGCATACACACACACACACCCATACACACACACACCCTCAACGTACACACACATACACACACACACCCACACACACGTACACCCTCACACACACACACACACACACACACACACACACACACACACACACTTCACTTTTTCAACACGAGTTATTTGGTTTAGAATGTTTCTAGATTAGATGTTGTTGTAGTTGCCATTGTTTTTAATTTGGGTTAATAAAACTCAGTCCAACTAGAATTTATATCTGTTGTCCTTCTTTGACATTGATGGGGACAATAAAGTCCTCCAAGGCAGCACTCCTAAATGTTGATGTTTTTTTCATCATTTTATGTCATGTAGAAGTGATCAAACAAACAAGCTAGTAGTTGTCACGGTGAGGGGGCCGGGTCGCCACCAGAGGGCGCGCAACCCGGCCAGCAGCCGATCCCGTACAGCACACACCCCCGCGCACGCAGCCACTCCCACAGTCGCAATCACCATCATACTGAGCACCTGTTTCTTGTTTACTTTGCACTTCTTAAGCCCGCAGGTCGTCTGGTCCAGTGCTGCACATTGCCGCTACACGAGCGTCTCTGGTTGACAGCACGTCCCTACCGTGTGTGTACGAGCTTCACCTTGCATCCACAGTGTATGCACTACGAGCTTCACCTTGCATCTACAGTGTATGCGCTACGAGCTTCACCTTGCATCCACAGTGTATGCGCTACGAGCTTTACCTTGCATCTACAGTGTATGCGCTACGAGCTTTACCGTGCATTACGTGCTGTGTATGCGCTACGAGCTTTACCGTGCATTACGTGCTGTGTATGCGCTACGAGCTTTACCGTGCATTACGTGCTGTGTATGCGCTACGAGTGTTACTGGTTGCCATGGATAATAAACCACCTTCTGTCCAACCCACGTCTCCGGCTGCCTCTGTCCCGACGCCCCCGGCGTCACAGAAGTACATGATGAGGCCTCTTAGAACACCACTCATTGATTTGATTTCAAAGCCACATGGGAGACACATTGTCATTCAGATCATCATCACACTAACATTAGTCACAATGCTGAATCTCATGACTAACATATCCATCATTATTTAACCTCACCTGTCACGCCCGTCCTGGCTCCAAGATGGTGGAACGATCTTCCATTAGCTGCTAGGACTGCAGAGTCTATTGCTATCTTCAAGCGTAGACTGAAGACCCACCTGTTTGTTGAGTTCTTACCAGAGCACTAACTCAGCTGATACCACTTGCCGTGTTCTTAAATTGTATGGCTGTTTATGGTTAATTGTGCTTCTTAGCAAATGTCTAATTAGCAAAACACTAGGTAATGACATTGACTCCTGTAGTTTAGTAGTAGTCTGACTCAGTGGTGTCTTGAATTCTGGCCTATCTGTACTATTTCCTAGGATGTATTCTGTGATCAGAAGCAAAGCACTTTGTAAGTCGCTCTGGATAAGAGCGTCTGCTAAATGCCATAAATGTAAATGTAAAATGTAAATGAATTTCCAGCATCCTGTCCTCTAAGCCCTGTTTGTCCCTTCAACCCCGTTACCCTAGTCTCAACCCCGTTACCATCTTCAACCCCGTTACCCTAGTCTCAACCCCGTCACGCCCATATTTTAATACATTTTTTTTATGCTTTGAAAAGTAATTTAATGTTTGTTGACTTCTGTCTAAAATGTTGAGAGTTATTATACGCTTATTGATTTTGGTGAAGATTCTTTAGTTAAACCACACTTTTGATGAAAAATGACAAGAGCGCTTTCATGAAAATGAACATTTCAGACCTTAGTATTGCAAAAAAGTGAGATTCTGTAACATTTTTGTATTCACAATTATTGAATTAGTTTTGGGGACATCTGATTAATATGAAAATATTGATTTCTTCAGAAATGCATTTTATGATCATATTCAGAGAGCCTCCACTCTGTACGTAACGGGGTTGAAGAAAACCATTATCCAGAACCATTACCCATTACCCAGACCCAGACACGGAATGAAAGCCTGGCATTCATCAACAGACATTTACAGTGACAATATCAAAACCCAGAACTTTCAATTCTACCTTTTACCTAGTCTGATTGTGTGAATTATGTGTGACTTGTGTATTTGTGTGTTAACGGGCCGCCCAATGGAGGATGGGTTCCCTTTTGAGTCTTGGTTCTCCCGAGGTTTCTTCCTATTCCCCACCATCATAGGGAGTTTTTCCTCGCCACTGTCGCCTTTGGCTTGCTCATTAGGGTTCTGGACCCATAGTATTGTTAACCTTGTAAACCCTGTAAAGCTGCTTTGCGACAACTTGAGTTGTTAAAAGCGCTATACAAATAAACTTTGATTGATTGATTGATCTTGATAAAATGACCAATAATAATAAAGAGCTAATGCCTGAGATGGGACAATATGATTTTCTGATAGTTAAAAATATCCTTAATGCTGTGAGGTATACATAGAAATGATACATTTAATCAAAAAAATTGAAAATGTCAAAGTCTAATTTGAACCATTCTAGTGGAATGACCCAACAACAAAATTGCAGATATATATATTGTTGTACAATATATTGCAAATATATATGCAAATATATTGTTATACTATACTAAACTGCTTAGAGGATGCACATTTAGGTATATTGGTACAAACTTATTATTATTATTAATAATAATAATAACAATACTAATAATGATGATGATGATGATAATAATAAACCGAAGGAAACACGCACTCCGATGAGAAGTGGCAGCCACAGCACAGAACAAAAGTAACTGAACGTGATAAAAGAATCATGGACAGCCAATCAGGAGCTATACATCTAACCCTAACCCTAGATGATATACATCTAACCCTAACCCTAGCGAACCCTAACCCTAGATGATATACATCTAACCCTAACCCTAGCGAACCCTAACCCTAGATGATAATACATCTAACCCTAACTCTAGCGAACCCTAACCCTAGATGATATACATCTAACCCTAACCCTAGTGAACCCTAACCCTAGATGATATACATCTAACCCTAACCCTAGTGAACCCTAACCCTAGATGATATACATCTAACCCTAATCCTAGATGATATACATCTAACCCTAACCCTAGTTATATACATCTAACCCTAACTCTAGCAAACCCTAACCCTAGATGATATATATCTCGAACTGCAAAACACATTTCCTAGCGCACATACACTCACAGGCAACTTTATTAGGTACACCTTGGTAATATCAGGTTTGACCCCCTTTTGCCTTCAGAACTGCCTTAATCCTTCATGGCACAGATTCAACAAGGTACTGGAAACATTCCTCAGAGTGTCTGGTCCATATTGTCATGATAACATCACACAGTTGCTGCAGATTTGTCAGCTGCACATCCATGATGTGATCTACTGGACTGAGATCATCCATGATGTGATCTACTGGACTGAGATCATCCATGATGTGATCTACTGGATTGAGATCATCCATGATGTGATCTATTGGACTGAGATCATCCATGATGTGATCTATTGGACTGAGATCATCCATGATGTGATCTACTGGATTGAGATCTGGTGACTGTGAATGATCATCATACTTCTACTGCATGACTCGGTTGTAACGAATGGTTATCTGAGTTACTGTTGCCATTTTATTCTGCCATTTATTCTGGTTTTACGGACATCACAATGTTAATTTAATGGCAAGGGTAGTAAAAGAGTCAGACACGACAGATCTTCACATTAGAAGCGATTCCCTCAGAACCCCAAGAAGAGCACCGGACACAAATCATGAAAGATACTTGAGAAAACTGATGCTTGAGAAAACTGACGCTTTTGAGTTTCAGGTTCATTTGAATCACTTTATGGGTATTCTTTACAGAGCATCTCTGGAGGCCAGTGAAAGTAGTTCTGAGAAAACGGTGGACTCAAACGAAAAAAAGGATCCATTGGGTAGACCATAAAAGATTCACTTAGTTCCTAAAGAAAAAACTCTAGAAATAAAACCATCTTATATAAATGTGCCTGACTTGAACAACTGCTTCAGTTATGACTAATACACATGATTTTGATCTGTAGCTTCAAGTTCTGGAAAAACAGCAGAACAGGCGACAAATGGGAATCCTGGCCAAACAGAATCCTGCATGAATTTGTACACTATACCTGGACCTACAAAAGGGTTAAAAAAACCCAACCTGAAAGTCCAGGCCAGTTTTATTCAACCCCAACTTGAAAGGCCCCAACTTACTCGAATATAAGGTCCACATTTTTTATCAACCCTTTCACCTACACACTTACTCAACCCTTTCACCTACACACTTTTCTTGGAGAGTTAGATGCATTCAGTGTGACTGAATTTCATACTTTAGTGACATCTGGTTGGTATTTAAACAACTCAATTTCACATTCACCACTAATGTGTATCTTAATCAGGACTGGTTTTTAATGCTGGAGTATTTGCATCAATAATAACAGTGTGTGTATAATCCACACACACAGATCCACTTTAATAAAGCATCAAACTGCTGCTACACACTGACCTTCAGCGTTTTGATAAAATGCCCAGTGAAACAGGCCCAGTGACACAGGCCCAGTGACACAGGCCCAGTGAAACATTACTACAGAATGTGTAGAATGAAAATGGTAATGAATGAAGTTGAACCACTTCCCAAGTAACAAATATGCAATGTTTTGTGCCCTGAAGCAGATGCCCATGTCAGTAAGACTGTCCTTTAGTTCTCAAACCCCTGGACATGTCAACTATCCTACTGCTCCCACTACCATCCTGTGGTATGCGAAATATATCAGGATATATTAGGATATCTGTATGTTATTATTAGCATAAGTGGCATTTGTAAAGCTATGTGTATTCCAGGAAGGAAAAGGAGGTGGCTACATTTCATCAGCATGTGCGGGCTTTGCTGGGTCTAATCCAACTCCTCCTGTGGAAGCAGACGTTAATCTGACAGGCAGGGCATCAGTCTGATGGTCTGACAGGGTGGAGGCATTTTGCTGGAGGTTCTCAGCTGGGTCCTGGAGCCCTTCTTCCTTGGCTCCGCTCAGGGGCAACTGCTGCAACACTCTGGCCATACTGTTGGCGTCTGGCTGCTGGACCTCCGTGGAGGAGGGCTGGATCTCTGGGAGTGCTTTATCGTCCGCAGGGTCAGAGGGCAGTGGTGGTGAGGCAGCATCATTCAAGATGTTTCTGGAGATTACTGCAGCAGAAGAGTAGTGAAAGCAAACACAGACACTGCTGTGAGAATGCTTCACATTCTACCATATTTGCAGGTATTTCCAAAAGAAGATCACAAGCTCAAACCTCCTGTAGGTGTATAAGCGTTGTCTGACGTCTGAGAGCTCCATCTGAAGGGGCAGTAACTTGGGAAGATGATCAGAGCCAAAGAGAAGAGCAAAATCTGTCAGACAGAGAACAAAATAACTTCAGTTCACCACCTTTGACCTTAAGATACATCAGCAGCCCGTGCACACGTCTAAGCCATGAATCACAAATGAAAAGCAATGAAAGGCTTATTCTAGTGTTACAGATGACAAGGGGAACTTGCTATAAGGCCCTGGTACATCCTGTTAACCAGTACAGGGCAGTACTGCAGTGTTTAATATGTTAACCAGTATTGCAGTGTTTAATATGTTAACCAGTACTGCAATGTTTCATCTGTTAACCAGTACTGCAGTGTTTAATATGTAAACACGTACTGCAATGTTTAATCTGTGAAACAGTTCGGGAGTGTTTAATCTGTGAAACAGTACTGCAGTGTTTGATCTGTAAACCAGTACTGCAGTATTTAATATGTAAACCAGTACTGGAGAATTTTATATGTAAACCAGTATGGCAGTGTTTAGTATGTAAACCAGTACTGCAGTGTTTAATCTGTAAACTAGTACTGCAGTGTTTAATTTGTAAACCAGTACTGCAGTGTTTAATCTGTAAACTAGTACTGCAGTGTTTAATCTGTAAACCAGTACTGCAGTGTTTAATCTGTAAACCAGTACTGCAGTGTTTAATTTGTAAACCAGTACAGTGTTTAATTTGTAAACCAGTACTGCAGTGTTTACTTTGTAAACCAGTACAGGTTTTAATTTGTAAACCAGTACTGCAGTGTTTAATTTGTAAACCAGTACAGTGTTTAATTTGTAAACCAGTACTGCAGTGTTTAATTTGTAAACCAGTACAGTGTTTAATTTGTAAACCAGTACAGTGTTTAATTTGTAAACCAGTACTGCAGCTCTGACCATGATACATGTGCTCGTCTGGGCAGCTTTAGTGGCTGTTTGCTTCACCAGAGTCTGCAGCTTCCTCAGCTGTGCCAGTAGAGACCTGCATGTAGAGACTCACACACACACACCACACACACAGATACACACACACACACACACACACACACACACACACACACACACGCATACACGCACACACACAGATACACACACACACACACACACACACACACACACACACACACACACACACACACACACACACACACACACACACAGCATGCACACACACATACACACACACGTACACACACACACAGATACACACACACACACAGATACACACACACACACTCACGCACACACACACAGATACACACACACACACAGATACACTATTAATGTACAGCTTAAAAAGGGCAATGAGAGAAGAAAAGGACACCTGACTGGTGTGTGTGTTGTGTTTGTGTGTGTGTGTGTGTGTTGTGTTTGTGTGTGTGTTGTGTTTGTGTGCGTGTGTGTTTGTGTGTGTTGTGTTTGTGTGTGTGTGTGTTTGTGTGTGTGTTGTGTTTGTGTGCATGTGTGTTGTGTTTGTGTGCGTGTGTGTTGTGTTTGTGTGTGTGTGTGTTGTGTTTGTGTGCGTGTGTGTTGTGTTTGTGTGCGTGTTTGCCACTCACGTGTTGTGTTTGTGTGTGTGTTTGCCACTCACGTGTTGTGTTTCTCCAGCTGATCTACTGTTCTCTGTAGCTCCTTGTTCTGAGCAGAGCATGATGCAACCCTGAGACACACACACACACACACATACAGTGGAACCCCGGCACTCGAACACACACACACACATACAGTAGAACCCCGGCACTCGAACACACACACACACACACACACACACACACACACACACACACACACACACACACACACACACACACACACATACAGTAGAACCCCGGCACTCGAACACACACACACACATACAGTAGAACCCCGGCACTCGAACACACACACACACACACATACAGTAGAACCCCGGCACTCGAACACACACACACACACACACATACAGTAGAACCCCGGCACTCGAACACACACACACACACACATACAGTAGAACCCCGGCACTCGATCACCTCAGTACTCGACATATTCAATGTTCGATGCAAAATTCTCAGTCTCTGAGTCTTGGAGCTCGAACAAAACTTTGTAATCAGACCTGACTCATGTGACTTTTGTAATCAGACCTGACTCATGTGACTTTTGGAATCAGACCTGACTCATGTGACTTTTGTAAACAAATACCGTTCGTGCTTCTGTCACATGAAGCTAATTGGCATTAGTTGGCATTGTTGTTCAATGGGTTTTAAACCATTTTGAGGCTATGCTCCAAGCTTTTGCTGTATTTTTGTTGTCTTTTGTACTGTTTTAGACAAAAAACATGGGTCCCAAGAAAGACATCAGAAAGGCAGAAGAGGAAAACCTTAAGAATAACAATAGAGTTGAAAAGGGCGATCATAGATAAGTATGAAAAGGGCATTTGTGTGACGGACTTAGCATAGGAATTCAACTTGATGGTTGAGAACGGATAAATCCATTTTCAGTTATTTCTTACGGGGAAAATTGATTCAGAACTTGATTGCATCGCTTCTCAACGCTCCTTCCGGAATGAATTAGCATCAAGTTCTGGGGTTCTACTGTGTGTGTGTGTAATTATATATTATACTCATACTGTAATTATATACTGCTCAAAAAAACAAAGGGAAAACTCAAATAACACATCCTAGATCTGAATGAATGAAATATTCTCATTGAATACTTTGTTCTGTACAAAGTTGAATGTGCTGACAACAAAATCACACAAATATCATCAATGGAAATCAAATTTATTAACCAATGGAGGCCTGGATTTGGAGCCACACACAAAATTAAAGTGGAAAAACACACTACAGGCTGATCCAACTTTTATGTAATGTCCTTAAAACAAGTCAAAATGAGGCTCAGTATTGTGTGTGGCCTCCACGTGCCTGTATAACCTCCCTACAACGCCTGGGCATGCTCCTGATGAGGTGGCGGATGGTCTCCTGAGGGATCTCCTCCCAGACCTGGATTAAAGCATCCGCCAACTCCTGGACAGTCTGTGGTGCAACGTGACGTTGGTGGATGGAGCGAGACATGATGTCCCAGATGTGCTCGATCGGATTCAGGTCTGGGGAACGGGCGGGCCAGTCCATAGCTTCAATGCCTTCATCTTGCAGGAACTGGTGACACACTCCAGCCACATGAGGTCTAGCATTGTCCTGCATTAGGAGGAACCCAGGGCCAACCGCACTAGCATATGGTCTCACAAGGGGTCTGAGGATCTCATCTCGGTACCTAATGGCAGTCAGGCTACCTCTGGTGAGCACATGGAGGGTTGTGCGGCCCTCCAAAGAAATGCCACCCCACACCATTACTGACCCACTGCCAAACCGGTCATGCTGAAGGATGTTGCAGGCAGCAGATCGCTCTCCACGGCGTCTCCAGACTCTGTCACGTCTGTCACATGTGCTCAGTGTGAACCTGCTTTCATCTGTAAAGAGCACAAGGCGCCAGTGGCGAATTTGCCAATCCTGGTGTTCTCTGGCAAATGCCAAGCGTCCTGCACGGTGTTGGGCTGTGAGCACAACCCCCATCTGTGGACGTCGGGCCCTCATACCATCCTCATGGAGTCGGTTTCTAACCGTTTGTGCAGACACATGCACATTTGTGGCCTGCTGGAGGTCATTTTGCAGGGCACTGGCAGTGCTCCTCCTGTTCCTTCTTGCACAAAGGTGGAGGTAGCAGTCCTTCTGCTGGGTTGTTGCCCTCCTACGGCCTCCTCCACGTCTCCTGGTGTACTGGCCTGTCTCCTGGTGTACTGGCCTGTCTCCTGGTAGCGCCTCCAGCCTCTGGACACTACGCTGACAGACACAGCAAACCTTCTTGCCACAACTCGCATTGATGTGCCATCCTGGATGAGCTGCACTACCTGAGCCACTTGTGTGGGTTGTAGAGTCCGTCTCATGCTACCACGAGTGTGAAAGGACCACCAACATTCAAAAGTGACCAAAACATCAGCCAGAAAGCATAGGTACTGAGAAGTGGTCTGTAGTCCCTACCTGCAGAACCACTCCTTTATAGGGGGGTCTTGCTAATTGCCTCTCATTTCTACCTGTTGTCTATTCCATTTGCACAACAGCAGGTGAAATTGATTCACAATCAGTGTTGCTTTCTAACTGAACAGGTTGGTTTCACAGAAGTGTGGTTGACGGAGTTATATTGTGTTGTTTAAGTGTTCCCTTTATTTTTTTGAGCAGTGAATATATATATATACAGTTAAGGTCAAAATTATTAGCCCCCTAGGAACTATTCCCCTAAAATACTGGCAATTCTTTGCAATATACATACAATTTCATATAGTAAATTATTAATCCATGATATAGGCCTATTTTTGTCCACTTTGGAATGTAAAATAAATATTAATGATTTCTTTATGAAACAAATTGGTGAAAACTGAGATGGTCAAAATTATTAGCCCCCATGTGTTTTTGTGTTTTCAAAGCCAATTAACTGGGTTTCAAACTACACCTAACCAATCAATTAAGTTTGAAAACACACCTGAGCAATCAATTAGCACTGAACCTTATTTAAGTGACTCCAAGAAGCAGAATTAGTATTACTTGACTGCTTGAATGAAAGGGATACTCTAGGGCTGCTCTATAATTGTTGTAGGAAGCAATATCATCATGCCAAAAAGAAGAGAAATCAGTGTGGACCTCAGACAGAAGATAGTGGACCTTCATTTTCAGGGGGAAGGATATACTGCCATTTCCAAGCGTTTCTTGGTTTCTAGAACAGCTGTGCGTTGCATCATCGCAAAGCACAAAGAAACAAAGTCTGTTAAAAACAAACATGGCTGTGGTCGAAAACGCAAGATTTCTAATACTTTGCAGCGAAAAATAATCAGAGATGTCAACAAGTATCCCCGGACCTCTGCAAAGATGATTGTTGCTGAACTTGCTTCTTCTGGACTTGATGTTTCACGCAAGACTGTTGTGAGGGCTCTTCATCGTGGTGGACTTCGTGGTCATCGTCCAAGAAAAACCCCATTGCTCTCACAGAGGCACATCAACGCCAGACTGAACTTTGCCAGAGACAATCTGAAACATAAGGGTGAGTTTTGGAAGTCTGTCCTTTGGTCTGATGAAACCAAACTTGAGCTGTTTGGGCATATGGATGCTGCTTTTGTTGGGCATAGGAAGGGCGAGGCCTTCAACCCTAAAAATACTGTCCCCACAGTGAAGCATGCTGGTGGAAGCATAATGCTGTGGGGCTGTTTTGGTGCTTCAGGGACAGGAAACCTTGTTCGGCTGCATGGGACCATGAAAAAAGAGGATTATGTGGAAATTTTGAAGAACAACATCAGGTCATCTGCTGCCAGTCTAGGGTTAGGTCGTCGCTGGGTCTTCCAACAAGACAATGACCCAAAGCACACGTCGAAGTTGGTCAAAACCTTTTTGAAAGACAACAAAATCAACGTTCTGGAGTGGCCCTCTCAGAGCCCTGATCTCAATCCTATTGAGAATCTGTGGAGGGAGCTCAAGGTTCGGGTCCATGCTCGGAGACCAAGCAATTTGCATGATCTTGAACAAATTGCTAAGGAAGAATGGGCTAAAATCCCTCAGGAGACATGTGCCAACTTGGTTAGAAATTACCAGAAAAGATTGTTGTCCGTTTTGAATCACAAAGGCTACACTATTGACTATTCGTTGTCAGAGAGCTAATAATTTTGACCACTGCATTTTTTGCTTTTTTCTTGTTTCAGTGAAGCAAACCAATAAAAATGTTATTTGACTTTATGCAGATGTCTCTGTTCTTGTGGACACACAGAAACTATAAAGACTCAAGGTTATGGCCCATGTCATTGGAAGGATAAGGGTTTTATATGATTTCATAAGGGGGCTAATAATTTTGACCTTAACTGTGTATATATATATATGTATATATATATATATATATATATATATATATATATATATATATATATATATATATATATATATATGGAGCATAGGCATATGAATGCACAAATGCATACCTCCAGGAACATGTATGAATACACACAAGCAAATACATGTGTGCACGTGTACATACATAGAACTTGATGATTGTCTGAAAGTGCTGTGTGAGGGGATTAAGCCCTACAGTTAATATTTTTTTTAAAACCCACAAAACCCCAAATGAACTCTAACCCTTGACCCTGTGAAATGACACCTGCTCTCCAGGCCCTCCATGTATTCTTTCTTCCTGCGGCGGCTGTCTTGCGCTGACTGCTTGTTGCGGATTTTACGTCTAACTTTCTTCAGCATCCTCTCCTCAGCCTGCAGCGTGATGTTGAAACATACATGATTGATGAGACTTCCTCAGCAACATCGCTGCAGTCAACAGAGATGTTGGAATGTAAGAGCACGGTGCAGTATCAGCTGGACCTTGGTCAGGGGCAGGCTGTTGGGAAGTGAAACTCCTTCCTGGTCCAGAAGCTTCTGTTCTTCCTCTGTGAGCCTCAGCTCTGGGAAAATCTGATGAATTCACAGCAATTTTACACAAGGACACAGTCACAGATGAAGTTTCTTATAAATTCATTAAAAATAGAACTAACCAGGCCAGCTGAGTGTGCACTGGTTGTGTTCTGGGTGTGACTTGCATGTGAGCTGGTTGTGTTCTGGTAGCTTTCTGGAGAAGGACTTTCCACTTTTACACCAGAGATGAGTGGCAGCTCACTCACAACACATGACTCTGACATCAGCACCTGTGAGCTGTATTCATCTACGGGAGGTGTGTGGGTGTTACAGGGAGTTCTTCCATCTCGACTGTGATAATTATGGTAATGCTCAGAGACTCACCAAGCTCTATGGAAATGACATCCAACTTGTGCTGTTCCTGTGAGCCACCACCCAGACCACTGATGTCATACACCACCTGGTAGACGGTGGGCGTGGCCTGACTGTAGGGAGAGTTGAGCAGCAGAGTCGTGCCATCTGTGTAATGATCGTCTGACGTGCTGTCGTCACTTTCGGAGATACACTGGTGTGGAGGCCCAGAGGCGTACACATCATTTGGGTTTATCGCCTGAAGAATGTCCTCAGACTCACTCTCCTGAAGGCTCTATAGAAATCAAACAAACAGTATCTTTCAGAATAAATACAGAACATGATAAAGGTTCCAGCCAAAGACTTGAAAGACTGCATCTCCTTCACCTCTATGATCAAACAAGGGGTACCACAAGGATCAGTCCTTCGTCAATTTAACATCTATTTTCATGTTATCTGGACGATACCCAGATCTATCTTAGTACCAGTTCTGTCAAGGATTTACCCATCACTCATTTGGAAAACTGTCTACCTGGAAAATTGGATGAATGAAAATGTTCTTATGTTAAATGGCAATAAAACCGAGCTCATCCTGACTGGCTCTACATCAACTCCTCCTCTCTCTCGCAACATTGGTGATGTAATAATCTCTCCGTCTACCGTCCAAAATCTCGGTGTCCTCCTCGATTCCACTTTCTCTTTCACAACCCACATAAACTCTGTGGTAAAAATTGTATCCAGTGATCCCTCTCCCAGTCAGCTGCTGAGATCCTTATCCATGCATTCATCTCCAGTAGACTAGACTACTGTCATTCTTTACTGGCATGAGCTCCCCCTTACCCATAAGCTTCAGATGATACAAAACTCTGGTGCTTAGCTACTCACTTACACTCATGACCACATCACACCTGTTCTCCAGCATCTCACTGGCTCCCTGTTAAATACCAGATCCAATTCAAGATTCTTCAACAATCTTGCAACTCCTTATCTGTCCAAACCTTCTTCCCCACAAACCATATCATTTCTGTCCCATCATCTAAAATCTGTGGTGATCAGGCATTTTCCAGACTCGCTCCTTGCCTGTGGAACTCTATCCTAACTGTGATCAAACAATCTTCTTCTCTTAAATCAAATTTTAAGAATCACCTCTTCCCTCTCGCCTATAACCTCTCTTTTACATTACTTACTCTACTGCCCCCTACTGTTGACCTGTGATGTTGTTACTACTGCCCCCTGCTGATGTTAAAGTGTGATGTTGTTGTCTCGATGTTACTCATAACTGTTGAGCCTCTGCTCTCTGTGTGTTTTTCGCTGTTCTATGTACTGATGATTGTAAGTTTTGGGTTTTAGAAAAGTGCTATATAAAAATAAAATATTATCCCCTAAGCAGCAGCTATGCAGATGAAAACCTCTGTGGCACTATCAGAGTGCCCAAGAGTCATGTTACACATTTATCTAAAACAAATTAAAAGAAACAATAAAGCAACAACATTGTACAGTAAACAACATAAAACAATCAAATACAATATAACATTTCTTAGAAATAACTATGCTTAAAATCTTTTATGGAGAATAGTGTGGCGTAATTGGGTCCTTACATGCTGGGGCTGAACGACCCACTCCTCTGTGTATATGGAATGAGGACAGGAATCAGACAGAGTCAGCCCGCCCTCCAGAGACCCGTCCTGCTCAGACACGCTGCACACCTCCCATCTTCTCCCCTCACCTACATCCTGTAACAACAGTACACAGGACAAGGTAACAGTTCAACTGATGGCCATTAAAGGAGAAGATCTTCATCTGTGATTGATTTTCAGCTGGGTCCCCCACCTCCTCTACTACAGAGTAAGCTAATTTAATGAAAACAGGATCATTTTGTTTTTGTGCAGAGTGCTGAAAGGTTGGTGTTGAGATTGAGCAGGTGTGTTGAGGCGTATGTTCAGGTAGTCAGAAGAGGGAGGAGTTCTCTGTTTGAACAGTGTGGCTCTCTCGGGGACGACATTTATATCCTGGTTGGGATTGCGCTAAGTTAGTAAAACTATTTCACTGTATTTGCGTCCCAGCTATCCAGAGAGAATATTTATTACAATACATCAGTCCATTTTTCTTCTACCTATTATACTACACGTGTTTCTGGGTTGCTTAGTTCAAACTGAAATATTTTGCTGTAAACATGACTGTACCTGTTTCAGAAAACAAAGTATTATTGTACTCATGGAAACGATACGGACAACGTCGCTACTTACTGTTTCAGTGGACACAACCGACCCAGACACTGTGTATGTCTCCCGCATTCTTTATACGCCACAAATGTTACTAACAGAAAAGTGTATTTACTAAAGTGTGTCTAAAATATCTGCACTCAACTCGCACGTAAAATACAGCTCATGATTCCACTGCACATCCGTGTGAAGGTGGGCGGGGCGGTGTGTAACCACACACCACAGACTACCACACAAAGACTGACCAATCAGAACACTGACCAACACTGACCAATCAGAACACTGACCAACACTGACCAATCAGAACAATGACCGACACTGACCAATCAGAACACTGACCAACACTGACCAATCAGAACACTGACCAACACTGACCAATCAGAACACTGACCGACACTGACCAATAAGAATAGTGCAAATTAGTTGAAGACTTCGCATTTATATCAGTATAAAATGCCTGTTGCAGGCGTGTAGCGCTTTTAAAAAACTGCATTAGACGATATATGTTCACGCGAGTCTAGCCGAGTCGTTTCGTTATAATATGTACACTTGTGTGTGTGTGTGTGTGTGTGTATAATGGTAATAAAGCTTAATTTAACCTGCTGTTCGACCCACACAACTACAGCTGTGTTACACATTCAGCTTTAGAAACTAAACTGGTCGTGAGTAAAAACAGCGAACGCGTAAAACCAACTAGACTATCTGTGAAGTGGATGTGAATGTAAGAGGAGTCTCGTGTGCTCTGGACTGGCTTTAGTTTCATCTCTGCTAGTTTATTGGTTTTGTGAATGTTTCACCGTTCTTGTACATGGTTCACATTTCCCCCGTAGTTCAAACCATTCTGATTATTGTGTGTTTCTCAAAACTACAGGTGCGTCTCAATTAGAATATAATCAACAAATTAATTAATTTCAATAATTCAATACTCTCACTCATATTACTCGTGTATTACTCGTGTATTACTCGTACTCCCCTGCCCTACTCCCTCCCGTTGACCTCAGCTGATCAGACCTGACTCACATCTTCCCGTTAGAGGGGCAGGCGGGGGGGTCGAGGCTCTAGCAATCTTACTGCTTAATACCGTAACACAGATATAACACATCACAGATACTACCATCAACACGTCCCCACACAAGAGACGAAACACGCGATACGACACAACTGTTGTGTAAGAGACGGGTGAGTAATGTGTGAGTAGAGTTGTTAGCTCGTCTAAACTTGGCTAGCTCCGTTAGCTGTTGGGTCCGTGCTGTAAGTCACGTTAACTCCACTAGTGACGTTTTGGAAAACCTGATATTTCCGTTTCGTATTTGGTGAATAATGTAGCTTACACGACACATTTAGGATCTTTTAAAACACTAAAGTGAGAAGGCTGCGTTTAACAAACGTGTAATACTGCAACTCATAAGCACCATGTAATTCAGCGGGTATCCGCCTCTGCTTTGTGTTAGATTTTCAACTTCGCTGTGGAAACGGCGGAGACTTCAGGTCAGTGCGCCCGTCAGAAGCGCTGAGCTGCTCAGCGATGCCCTCGGCGCCGGTTCCTCCCGCTACAGTCTCGGGCTTCGACTTGGAACTGGGCTCGATGTGTCTGCTATTCTCCTCAACTGTGCTGTTTGGTGTCGCCCCCTTCTGGTTGGTGAGTGGAACTGTCAGATGGGGTTTATATCCAGGTAAGATTTGTACTAGATCTTTAGAGTATAGCTACTCTGTCATCTAAGGCTTCCTCAGCTTGATCTGTGTACGGTTGTTATATTTCCAATAATCACAAAGTATAAAATGAGAGGTAGCCTAATTCGTATTTGAAGGTTGTAGAGTGAAGATTTGATCAATCCTCAAATTATGGTAATATGAAGAATGATATGTCATGTAATAAAATCAGAAAATGTTAATTCTAGAACAGTAAAATTTGATGTAGTACTACAGTGAGAATGTGCCGGTTGACTAAATGATAAAGTTTACTTTTAGTGATTCAGTAAAGTGACTCTTTTGAAGTATTTTGTGAGAACCTATTCTTGTGGTTCCTGAATCACAAATTAATCATTTAATAATTTTTGATATACACAAATGATGGTTTCTATCAGTAAGCATTGCAACAAGATATGCAACAAGAACTAGTAATACAAAATATAACCAAGGAAAAGGAGAAGTTGTGCTTCTTACAGTGGACAGGTGAATGATATCTTTAAGAGCTCTGTGAGAATAACCAGTGAGTGTGTGAATAGTTCAGCTAGCGGATCTAGCCAAACTGAAACCTGGACCAGTTCAGAGCCTTTGCAGTTCAGGAGCCCCCCAGAAAAAGGTCCAGTCACACACACACAAGACATGAACATGTGTGTAAAGGTTCTGGATATCACGTTCTGCTAATATTTGTGCTTTTAATAATAAACTTTGATTTGAAACTTTTCACTGTGCTGTGCAGAGACGAGACACTGTGTTGTCTCTGATAATGTCTGTGTGTGTGTGTGAGATATTCGCTGCGCTGAGCCTAGACACAAAACCCTATCTGATAATGTCTGTGCTGTGTGCCGTCCTGTTCCCCTGAACCTGACCCTGTTCAGAGACCAGGCACAGAGTGCTGGCTCTGCTCAGCTGCTCAGCTGCAGGTGTTCTCCTAGCAAGCTGTTTGCTAGATGTGGTTCCCACCTACCTGGCAGGGATGACTGAGACATTTCGTGGCCTGGGAGTCACTGTAAGTTCCACTGACACACACTCAGTCTGCTCCGTGTGTTATAGACCCCTTCATTAGGGTATCTCAGAATACCAGAAGTGTTGCAATGTATGTCAGCATGTACACACTTACTGTTGCCCTATAGTGTGCTGATGTGATGATGATGATTTCAGTCTGAGTTGAGTGAGTGTTGTACTGAGCACCGTTCACACATCTGTCCCCAGCTCTGCTTCCCTGTCCCAGAGTTCATCCTGGCTGTGGGCTTCCTCCTGGTGCTGCTGCTCGAGCAGGTGCTCCTCGCTCTGAGGGAGCAGCCAGATAAACACACAGAGGAAAAATCAGCTCTTCTGGCGGGCGGCAGCCTTGGTTCACATGACCAGCTTTGTGCAAAGTCTTCTTCACAGTGTTCCAGGGCTGTGGCCAGGGCGTGGCCGGAACCCTGCAGGGGGAGGAGCTCCGGGGAGCGTGCCGGTGACGTCTCCCTCGCGGCGGTCCGTGCCTTCGTCCTCGTGTTCTCGCTGTGTCTGTGCTCTGTGCTGGAGGCCGTGGCCCGTGGGGAGTGGCTGGATCTCCTGCTGCGTAACGGACTCCTGGCTCTGAGCCTGGCCCTCAGACTCACTCAGAGCCAGCTGCGTAGGGTGGTGCTGGCCGCCTGCGTCCTGCTCTTCTCCGCTATGGCTCCTCTGGGGGTGGTGCTGGGGGCCACCCTCCGCCAAACCCACCTCGTCCTTCAGTATCAGCTGGCACGCTCCACCCTGCAGGGTCTAGCTGCAGGGAGCTTCACCTACATTGTCTTTATGGAGGTGCTGCCTCATGCACTGAACACTAGAGGGCAGAGAATTCCCAAAGTCACTCTGCTATTGACCGGCTTCAGCGCTATAACTGCAGTCCTGTTCATTAAACTGAAGTGAGAGTGAGTTCACAGGCAGGAGTGGGGACTTCAGACAACAGCATGATGCACAATAGCGCAAGACACCTTTCAAGATGGTTAGCCTGGTTTCTGATGTTACTTTTATAAACTGGTTTACTTAAAACAGTATGTGTAAGTCAAATACACGTCTTCCTGCAACTCTGCAGGTGTAATGTTCAGACAGTATAAGCTTCTAGGTCCTTAAGGGGTAACTGTAACCCGTACACAACCTGCTCCAGCTGGTTCAATTCACTCCAGCATCACTTCAGATGTATTATTGTTTGTCTGACTGTAAAAAAATTAAGTTTGAATATCCTGTTTACTACACGTACATTAGCACACATGTTCTACATGTACACTTATTATATTTTGTTATAATGGTAACATCATTAACAAACTACAAATCTGAAACATGAAGAAAAATATACCTTAAAGTAACCTGGGGCATTTTTATATTTGACAGGTGACGGTGATGCTGATGTTTTATTAAGGGTCTAGAACCCCCATACTCAAATAGCGGCCCTATCTATTTCTGGCCCGCGAGCTGTTTTGAAAAGTGTTTTTTTTTTTTAGGAATCTTTTTTTTCAATCGCGCTATCCGCTCTTATTTTTAAATCGCGCATCGCGATCTCAAGACGATGCCGGGGATTGCCTTTATGGCAACAACAAACAGGTCACAAACAGACGCCCAAATGCGTTCGCCCCCCCCCCCCCCCCCCCCCCCCGTCGACAGTTTACGTTCTGGGTAGGGTGGCTGCCTTCAGCCTTTGTTACAAGGGGCAGCAGCATAGAAACAGACATTTTCCATGCTGCATATTAATTAAGGTTTTGATGGTTTACAGGTAAGTCTGTTCTGACAAGCCCAGAGCCTCTGTGATATGACTGAATCTGATTGAATTCTAAATAAAATATTCATACATAAACAAACATTGTAGTGTTTTTGTTAATTGTTCTTAATCTGTGTAATCATCAGTGTGCAGGTACAGACATGGTCTCTCCCAGCCAGTGGCGGAGCTAGACTTTTTTTCAAGGGGTGGCCAAAGAGTGACCAAGGCTTTATCAGAGGGGTCCATATACAAATGATGAACGAAAGGATGGCAGTAGGGGTGGCAAGGGCTCTGTTGCCCCCCCTTTGGCTCCGCCACTGCTCCCAGATAAGAGTTAATGATAAAATTGATAAAATTAGGGAAAAAATTAGTCATGCTATCTCCCCAATTGGTCGGGAGGAGCTTATTTCATTGGTGGAATCTGCTAAGCCCTCCTGTGACGTTCGGTGAGGCTAGAAGGACGAGGCACGAGTCCACTCCGGCTTGCACTGACGTACGTTTATTAAACATAAACTGCGCGGTAGGGGTGTATGGAAAAGATACCGCGCCTATTCGAAATGTAATCGCTACTAGGCAAAATGGAAATGCAATCCACAAAATGCATTGCTTTTCCATACAAACATGCAGAATACGTGCCAAAATGAAATGCAAAAGATTACATTACATTTCAATGCACTTTATCTCTTTATTGAAAAACAATACACAAGAATTAGTTTTCAAAACCAAAACGCTGAATTTGTGCCAGAATTTAATATAATACAGCTCGAAATGTAATCACGGCACCAAGGTATTGCTTTTCACCGGTATTTCAGACATAAATGTCTCCTTTAAATGTAATGATCACGAGATTGATTTAAACACTGATGTGATGAAAACATGCCACAATGAAAAGTAAAAGCTCCAGTGTGTGTGGATTTGTATTTAAAGAAAGAAACGCTGAATTCGTGCCAGAAGCCACCTTGAAATGCAATCGACTGAACGTCATTGTATTCCACTGTGTGTCTCTGCGAAGCTGTATTCGTGCCAGAATGAAATCTAATCACTGTCCAATAGGAACGCTCGCCTGAATTTGGGGCGGGGCTTAGACTCCAGTCAGAAGCAATCGCTCGTAGTTGGACTTGAAAGCAGCAGAAATGTCTTTTCACGACAGAAGAGGAAATAAACAGTCTAATTGGACAAATTGAGGCTGGTGCAGTTACAGACGACTACGTGCTTAACTTAATTAAGCTGAAGGTGCTGGACAATATTGAAAACGGACCTTGAAAGTGTCGTACATGTGCTTGAATTCCACCTTGTAAAGGTGGATGAACCCTGCAAACAGCGCTGAAGAGCGGAACGCGACCTCGACCCGCCACAGCGGAGCCCCCGCGATTGCTACCCGTATTTTCCAGATTATAAACCGCTTATTCCCTCACGCTTTGAATCATGCGACTTATAATGAGGTGTGGCTTTTCTGCAGATGTTTCTTCACCCGTCAGGGGTGGAACAGAAAGTTAATCAGGTGGTAGGACAAAGTTGTATATCAAAGAAGAAAGTGCTCATTTTCATTTAACTCATGCAAGCAGCAGGCACGACGGAGAATTTTTTTTCCAAACAAACATGTTGTGCCGAATTCCGACGCCCCTCCGACCCCTAACTAGATATTTAGACATAATACTGCTGTAATACTGCAAAGTCGTGGTCAGAGGTGAACTTCGTATAGCCAGTATCCCAGCAAACATGCAACGTCAGAAAGACGTTAAAATCATGTCTGTATCACGTCGGTCAGTCCAGACCCACTTATGCACGTCTGGTGGACGTTCAAAACTGGTTCAATCAATCAATCAAAGTTTATTTGTATAGCGCTTTTAACAACTCAAGTTGTCGCAAAGCAGCTTTACAGGATTTATAAGGTTAACAATACTATGGGTCCAGAACCCTAATGAGCAAGCCAAAGGCGACAGTGGCGAGGAAAAACTCCCTATGATGGTGGGGAATAGGATGAAACCTCGGGAGAACCAAGACTCAAAAGGGAACCCATCCTCCATTGGGCGGCCCGTTAACACACAAATACACAAGTCACACACAATTCACACAATCAGACTAGGTAAAAGGTAGAATTGAAAGTTCTGGGTTTTGATATTGTCACTGTAAATGTCTGTTGATGAATGCCAGGCTTTCATTCCGTGTCGGAGCAGTGATGCTGGTATTGTAGGCTCCGACTGCAGTGTTACTCCCCAGGTGAACCCCGGCATCAGCACATCCACCGTCAGCCAGACCATCCCCCAGGTGCCTGCAGGTGCCTGTATCCAATCGTCTTGGGTAGAGCCATGCAAGAAGATAGACAATACAGATTGAGTGGACATGAATTTAAACCACCATTGATTTAAATGTACGTAGCTCACGTGCCAGTGATGAGCATGTGGCTCCAGCAGACTAATCTATAGCAGCATAACTAAAGGGAGGGGTTCAGAGGTGACCACAGTCATGAGGGCTCACTGAGACATTGCTTTCCAGTCAAGTCATAGTCACAAATAGAGTGATGCCAAGACACAGCTGGATGACAGCATCAACATCTCAGATCACCAGAAATCTCAACGTCTGGGGGCCCCCAAGCCCCTACACCTTACAAGGGGAATTTTAGCTGAAGGCTTGACTAAACAGGTGAGTCTTAAGTCTAGATTTAAAGATTGGAACTGTGTCAGAATCTCGGATTGGAGCTGGAAGGCTATTCCATAATTGAGGGGCTTTAAAAGAGAAAGCTCTGCCTCCGGCTGTAGTTTTACTAATTTTTGGAACTAGGAGAAATCCAGCATTTTGGGAGCGCAAAGGGCGAGATGGGTTGTAGTAATCAACGAGTTCACTCAGATATTGTGGGGCAAGACCATTTAACGCCTTATAGGTTAACAGGAGAACTTTAAATTCAATGCTATATTTAATCGGCAGCCAGTGTAGTGCGGCGAGAGTGGGACTAATATGATCGAATTTCCTAGCCTTGGTTAGGACTCTAGCTGTGGCATTTTGTACAAGTTGTAGCTTCTTTATGGACTGTTTAGAGCATCCAATTAGAAGACTATTACAGTAGTCCAATCTTGACGAGACAAAAGCATGAACTAGCTTCTCTGCATCAGCTAATGAAAGTAAGTGTCTCAGCTTGGCGATATTACGTAAATGGAAAAAGGCAGCCTTAGTGACATTGCATACATGTCCGTCAAATGAAAGATCAGAATCAATAGTGACGCCTAAACTTTTTGCAGTAGATTTTGGTGTTACTGAAAAACCATCTAGGGTAAGGGGAATATCAGCCCAATTGCTTCTAACAGCTTTAGGCCCAAGAATCAGTACCTCAGTCTTGTCAGAATTTAGTTTAAGAAAATTAGACGCCATCCAGTTTTTAATATCCTGGACGCAGTTCTCAATCTTGAGAGTTGTGGTGGTATCATCTGGATTAGAAGATATATACAACTGAGTATCATCTGCGTAGCAATGGAAGCTAATACCATGCCTACAAATGATAGTGCCCAGTGGTAGCATATATAATGAGAATAATATGGGGCCCAGTACAGATCCTTGTGGGACACCATACTTTACTTTAGAATGCTCAGAGCATTCGTTATTTACTAGCACAAATTGGTAATGATCTGTCAGGTAGGACCTGAACCAGGAGAGTGCTTGACCTCTTATGCCAATGAGTGTCTCCAGTCTATTAAGTAGAATATTATGATCAATGGTGTCAAAAGCAGCACTGAGGTCTAGCAGTATGAGAAACGAAATGTGTCCTTTATCAGAGGATATTAAGAGATCATTCAATACTTTAGTTAGTGCTGTTTCAGTGCTGTGATGAGCTCTAAATCCAGACTGAAATAACTCTAAGACATGTTCTGTCTGTAAGAAGGAAGAGAGTTGTGAAGAAACTACTTTCTCTAAAATTTTGGATATGAATGACAGATTAGAAATTGGCCTATAGTTGGACAGTTCTTGGGGGTTAAGACCAGGTTTTTAAATTAGCGGCTTGATGACTGCAAGTTTAAATGAACTGGGAACGTAGCCCAGGCTCAGAGAATAATTTATTATAGTAAGCAATGGTTCTACATTGCTGTGCAGTAATTCTTTAAGTAGATGGGTTGGTACAGCATCTAGTATGCATGTGGAGGGTTTAGCAGATTTCACCAGTGAAATAAGCTCCTCACGACCAATTAGGGAGAAGGACTCTAACAGGGCATCAGAGCTGACCAGACAGCTGTCAAGGTGCATTGGCATGTTGACAGGCTCTGAGATAGCACTACTAATGTTTTCCCTAATTTTATCAATCTTATCATTAAAGAATTTCATAAAATTGTTACTGCTACACTCTAGTGGAATAAGAGAATTGATTTGTTCATGACTCCTCGTAAGGCTGGAAACAGTTTTAAAAAGGAGTCCTGAATTGTTTTTATGTTTTTCTATTAAGGCAGATAAGTATAAGGACTTTGCCGTCTGGAGGGCATGCTTATATTCAATAAGGCTGCTTTTCCATGATAGTCTATACACTTCTAACTTCAAATTTCGCCATTTACGTTCCAGGATCCGCGCGGCTCGTTTGAGGCTACGCGTGTGCTCATTGTACCATGGTGCTATTCTTCTCTCCGTGGCTCTCTTATATCGTAGTGGTGCAACTTTGTCTAAAGCTGTACGAAGGGAAGTCTCGACGTGCTCGGTGAAACGCTCTAGTCCTTCTGGAGCTACAGGTGGATCAGTGTTTGTCAGACCTGGTAAAATATCAGTGAGCGCGGCTATGGTACTGGGTGTTATAGCTCGTTTAATTTGATAGCGGGGTGGCCGATAAACACAGTCAGTTAAACACAACTCATACGTTATGAGGCTGTGGTCAGAAACAGCCTCACTCTGAGGAAGAATTGCTAAACTGGATATGTCAATACCAAATGACAAGACCAAGTCTAAAGTATGACTACAGTTATGCGTAGGACCCACCACATTCTGAGTGATACCCATTGAATCAAGAATTGCTTGAAAATGAATGCTAAAAGAGTCACACAGATTTTCAAAATGGATATTAAAATCACCCACTATAATCACCTTATCGGCTGATAGCACTACATGAGACAGGAAGTCTGAAAACTCCTGCAAGAACTCAGAGTATGAACCAGGGGGGCAGTAAATAGTAATTAACATAAACGACTGACACTTTGTTGCTTGTTAAATTTGAAACATTTGATACAGTGAGGATAAGGTGTTCTAAAGAATTAAACTTGAAGCCAAATTTTTGAGAAATGCCTATATCAGAGTCATATATTGTGGCGACCCCACCTCCTCGACCATTTGGACGGGGGTTATGGACATATCTATAGCCAGAGGGAGAAGCTTCATTTAGGGCCATATAGTCGTCTGGTCGGGTCCAGGTTTCCGTCAAGCAAAGCATGCATAGATTATGATCGGTAATCATTTCATTAACAAGCAATGCTTTAGATGACAGGGATCTAATATTTAGTAGTCCTAGTTTCAGATTTAAACCGCTCTCTGAGGGAGCATAGTTGAATTTAACATTGATTAAATTTTGTCTACTAACTTTACGAGAATTATTTTTTGATACTTGAGGAACAGACACAGTTTCAATCTGGTGTGACCTAGGTGACGTCTCTTTGCAGCTCGCGGACAGTCGGTTTAGCCTGTTTGTCTGCTGCCTGTCCTCGGCTCTGGTTTGTCAATCCCCATTAACTACACCTACACTACCACTATTAAGCCTAGGAGATATGCTACGAGAAATGAGAGCAGCACCCTCCCAAGAGGGGTGAATGCCGTCGCTCTTCAAAAGGCCAGGCCTGCCCTCAAAACGTGTCCAATTATCTATATAACCCACTTTGTTTTCTGAGCACCATTTAGACATCCAGCGGTGTAGCGCCCATAACCTGCTGTAGGTTTCAGCGCCACGCCGAACTGGAATGGGACCAGAGCATATTACGGCATCTGACATCGTCCCCGCTAACTCGCACACCTCTTTAACATTATCCTTGGTGATCTCAGACTGTCTCAATCCCACATCATTGGTGCCGACGTGTATAACTATCTTAGAATATTTACGTTTAGCCAGCACCTTTAAATTAGCCCTGATGTCAGGCGCTCTAGCCCCCGGGATACACTTGACTATGGCCGCTGGTGTCTCTAAACTAGTTGCTACGTTCACGTGTCTGAGCTGTGAATCTCCTATCACCAGAGCTCTTTTAACAGGTCGCTCAGTCGGTGTATTACTGAGTGGGGCAAACCTGTTTGACACAGGAACCTGAGAAGGACGGTGCTCAGCCCTATGGGTATGCCGCCGAGCGTCACCCATTCGCCCCGCTGCGAGGGTTCTAATGCCGGAGCTGAGGGCTCGCTAGCTACAGCTGTGCAACCCGGGCCTGCTACGCTAGCTGCTACAAACTCTCTAGGACTTTATAAAGCCCAGATGCGCTCCTCTAAAAGCGAAATCTTCTCCGTCATACTAATAACTAACCTACACTTCACACAAATAAAATTATTATTATCACTACTGACGGAAGAAGAGTAGCTATACATGCCACACTCAACACAAGCAACAAGCGACTCAGACATGATGAAATACTTAGCTTCGGTTAAGATGTCGAAATGTCGAAGATGTTTTCAGTCGAAGAGAGTAAGTCAACTGTCTAGGGAGGCAAAAAGTAAAGATTAGTACGTAAACAGATTATCACACTTTAGAGAAACAATTAAAATTCGCTCCGCAACAGCGTCGGCAGGAAGCAGCGTCGGCAGGAAGCAGCGTCGGCAGGAAGCAGCGTTGGCAGTCCGACTAGGACCTCAGCTAGACGTCTATGGACGTGCATGACGAGTTTTCTATCTGAACGTCTGACTAGGACCTTTATTGGATGTCAGTGGACGTGCAAAAGGGTTCACTATTCACACGTCTGACTAGGGTCTCTATTTAATGTCAGTGGACATGCAAAACGGGTTCACTATTCACACGTCTGACTAGGGTCTCTATTGAACGTCAGTGGACATGCAAAACAGGTTCACTCTTCACACGTCTGACTAGGGTCTCTATTGAATGTCAGTGGACGTGCAAACGGGTTCACTATTCACACGTCTGACTAGGGTTTCTATTGAATGTCAGTGGACATGCAAAATGGATTCACTATTCACACGTCTGACTAGGGTCTCTATTGAACGTCAGAGGACATGCAAAACGCAGGGTTCATACACTTTTTTGACAACTAATTTCCATGACTTTTCCATGACTTTCAGACAAATTTCAATGACTGTACATTCTCTAAACATATGTGTAGACACGAAAAATAAGAAAAAATCCAGGCTAAAATTCCACAGTATATCATCAATTAATGAAAAGACACATGGTTTAATTGAAAAAATAAACATTTACCGTATTTTCACTATCAATATAAGCCGCGGTGCGTGGAGGTGCAGTGGCAGCACTGTGGAGTGTTGTGGAGTGTAGTGGAGTGTTGTGTTGTGTACGATAAGCTGAAGCAGCGCAGCCTCCACCGCAGCCCATCTCGGCAACGCGGTCGCTCTTTCTCACGCTGTACGCACGAGAACATTGTTAGTTTTTTTCTATTCTGTGTTTACGATCAAGGCGTGTCTAAATCTAGGTTCGCGCTTAACGACGAAAACTGCTTTGCATCTGACTTTTCAGTCTCTAACCCCAACGTTAACCAGTTGGTTAACCACACAGTGCACATTTTGCATGCCCCGTGTCCTTGTCTTTCTCAAGCCATAGCTTGTATTTGTCCAACTGAAGCAGCCATAGTTGAATCGGCATTTACCAGCATTACGCTGATTTACACGTCATCAAAGTACAATCTACAGCTCCGCTTGGAGTCCAACGCTAACGCAGCGAACTAACCTGTGAAGTTACGTTAGTGGTCCGCACAAAGAAAAAACATGGCTATATTATATATGTTTATTTTTTCTTCCGGTTATCGGAATGACATATATTTATTGTGTCAAGCAAATTTCCATGACTTTTCCAAAACATTTGAGTATTTTTAGTTTTTCCAAAACTTATCCAGGCCTGGAAATTGCTATTTTCAAATTCCATAACTTTTCCAGGTTTTTCATGACCGTACGAACCCTGAAAACGGGTTCACTATTCACACGTCTGACTAGGGTTTTTTATTGAATGTCAGTGGACGTGCGAAATGGGTTCACTATCCACATTAATATTTTTACATCATATTTAGCTATTTGTTATAAATATACTAACTACTGCATATTTAATGTTCAATCATTTACGATTCTATGCCCCCCCTACACACACACACACCTTTTTTTTATTCTCGTACTGGCCAGTTTCAGCTCTCACTCAGTAATCATGCACTCACTGCACAATCAAAAGCAGAGAAGTGACCGCGCTCATCATTTCCCTGGTGAAGAGAGCAGAGTACAAGGAGTGACAGGCAAAGCTTGTTCTGTTACAATAATGATGTAGCTACTAGAGGTGTATTCAACTAAGGATTTTCATAGTCGAATCTGATTCGTCAGATTTTCCATTTAGTCGACTAATAGTCGAATCAGGTTTTTTTTTAAGAGCACCTTAAACGGGATCTCGTTCTCATTCAGGACTTTTTTCCACTTCAAAGTAAAAACCTACAACACTCAGATAAATAAATAAACATGGTAGGTTTGCTTTATTCAGCTTTTATTTATTACCTATTTATTTTTTAATGAAATGTTAGAGAACATTAACCGTCAGTGCGCATATCGAACTGTCAGACAGGCACTGTGCAAAATGTCAAAAATATTTAAAATAAAATATGCCTGCATGAAAATATTTTTATTTTTATATTTTTTTTGGCCCGCCTCCACCCCCCCATCTTTGGAGGACAACTTTGTTTTTATGTACAGATTTAAATGGCAATTATAACAATTCTGTATAATATATAGTATAGTGATAACAATATATAGTGATAACAATATGCAAAGTGATAATTATTGGGGTTAGGTGGACCAAGAAAAGAGGGGGAGAGAAATAATAAAAAGGGAAAAGACAAAGAGGTAGGAGAAGAAAGAAGAAGAAAAAGAAAAGAAGAAAAAGAAAAGAAGAAAAAAATAATAATAAAATAATAATAATAATAATAATAATAAAATAAAAATTTTTTTTATTGCCACACAACAGCAAAACATAAGGAAAGGTTCAAGTAACGGGGTTTAAAAAGCAAACAACAACAACGTCGAGACGCACCGTGACGAGAGGACACACCGAAACGACAAACGGCTGAACTGTTTTTTTCGCCTTACCCGTTTTAAATGGTATGCCATGTTGGTTGTTGTCGTGCGAAATGAAGGATGTTGATGACATAATTTGCACTTTACTTTGATTCATCTTTATCTTTTTCAAAATACTTTTGAAGTTTTTTTAGTAGTCGTTATAATCTGTAGCATGTTCAGCTCCGCTCATTTGGATTGTGCAACTGCAGGGTGTGATTTATTAATGTGTAGTAAGGAAGATGCCTATTGTTAATGCGCACACATCATTTAAAAATATTTATTAACAGAAATTAGGATGATTTTATTTGACAAAATGCTATATATAACAAAAACAAAGACATTTAATGTAACAACTAATGCTTAGCAGCGTCCTTGGGCACCCCCATGCAGTTAGAATGGTACTTTCGACTATGACATTCATAGTCGACCCAGGGGGTATAGTCGACTATAGGCCCTTTTCACACTTCCGCATTTTTTCTTCCGGAAGCTCTCGTTGCAGGGTAAAGTTACTTCCGTTACACATTAAACAATGGCAGAGTCCAACAACAAGAGCTTTTGCAGTGCACCAGGGTGCTCGATCTCAAAGCAAAAACAGCCGTATCTCAGTTTCCACGGTTTTCCGGCTGACGACGAGCAGAAAAGAAAATGGGTTTGTGCAATTAGGAGGGATGAAGGGGAAAACTTTGTGATACAGAGCATCTTTGTGTGTAGCCAGCATTTCACTGCTGCAGACTACATAGCAGGAAGCTCGCGGCTTCCAACTAGGAAAGTTGGTGCTGTTCCTAGTACTGTTACTGTCCCCAGTACTGTTACTGTCCCGTTACTATTACTGTTCCCAGCCGGTTTCAGTGGAACAGTTGCTCTCCGCATTTGAAAGATCAAGCTCTCGGCTGGGAGTACACGTATGTCCGCTAGCATCTAGCTGTGACCCGCTAGCATCTAGCCCCGGTCCGCTAGCATTTAGCCGTGATCCGCTAGCTTCTAGCTCCGGTCCGATAGCATCTAGCCCCGGTCCGATAGCATCTAGCTCCGGTTCGCTAGCATCTAGCCGTGATCCGATAGCATCTAGCTAGAAAAGAGCAAACTCTCGGCTGGGAGTACGAACATCTACTCCCAGCCGAGAGTTTGCTCTTTCAAATGCGGACAGCAACTGTTCCACTGAAACCGGCTCTGAAACTAGCTGTGATCCGCTAGCATCCAGCTCTGCTCGGTAGCATCCAGCTCTGACCATCACTTTGCTGTCGACTATATTGGACACTGAATAAACAATAACACGTAATAACTTGGTGTGTGTCATGAACTTTATTGATACTGATGTAAACCAAACAATCAATAGCTGAAGTCACTCGGCTTGCTAAAGCTGGGCGTACACTGTACGATATGTTAAATCGTGTACTCAGCTCCAGCTCAAACTGTCCGACTAAATCGCAGGGAGAGTCGGCTCGTGGAGCTGCTTCAACGGTGCGATACTCTCATGAGGAGCGATTTGAATTTTAAACGTTTGATATTCTTGCGACACTGCAATTTCTGATCGGGAGTTGCTCGTGAGGTGTGAATCGCTCCTCGTTTACCTGTGTAAACTACACGATGCACGACACGTGATTGAGCCGAAACTCTGCCCGATTGCAAAAATAGTCGCACGAGTGAAAAATCGGCTGAAAATGGGCCAAAAATCGCACAGTGTACGCCCAGCTTAACCTAGCTAGATATTGTTAACTAAAGCTGTCAGTATCATTTGTAATATTATAATATATATCATAAAAATATGGACTGTTTTACCACTCCGTAGGATGACTAATGGAACCAGCTATACATTAAATAATAGTTAGTTACCTCGCTAGTGCTAGCTGGTGTTAGTTTATCCTGGTATAAGTGAATAAATTATTCTACAAACAATTTGTAGCCTCTATTTAACTTGGAACCGTTTAACTTGAGACTATATATATGTATTTTGTGAGAAAATATTAAATTAGCTAGCTAGCTACTTCTGTGTTTCTCAATTCAGGACTTTGTCTTGTAGCAAATGCGGATTTTAATTATGTCTCTACCCCAGCTGTGATTTGCAGGCAGTCTTGGGGAGAATATGAAATATTAAACAGAAAAGAAAAAAGTGTATTAATTGTGTTAGGAACAGCACATGATTGCCATACGATGCGGTTCACCTGCTACTCATCACCCCGCCCCTTTCGCAACTATTTAAGCTTCCTCCTCTCTCTTATGGGCTGTGAAGGATTGTTGCGATGCCACGTACCAAGCGGTCTCTCCGTGTCTCTGCCTCCCTGTGTCCTGACCTCTGCTCTCGTTCCCTGCCTAGTCCCTCTGTACCTCCTGGCCTCTGTTTCACTGGCGTGACTCTGGACTGTCCTGACTACGATTACTATACTCCTGCACAACACACCCTGAACGGAGTAACTCACCTGTTCAAGTGCTCTGTGATTGCTGTTTCAATAAAAGCGGTTGTTATCCGCACTTGAATCCTTGTCTGTCTGATCAATACGTTACAAATAGTCTATACTTGGAATACAAACAAGCAACAGGAAAAGTAAAGCGATTTTGTTCTGTGCAATGCAAAATATTAAATTAGCTAGCTTGCTACCTCTATGTTTTTCAATTCATGGACGTTTAAAAAAGCCAGAATGAAAGTTTTTGCAACGTCTTTTTTAAACGTCTTTTGAACGTCTTTTGAACGTCCATTATTGACATCAACTGAATGTCAGTAATAGATGTTCAAAAGACGTGTAAAAAAGACGTTGCAAAAACTTTCATTCTGGTTTTTCAGTGGACGTCTTTTAAGCGTCTGACGAAGACGTTTAATTGACGTCTTTTGGACGTGTCTTTGCTCAGTGGGATGTACTTTATTTAAAATAATTACCACCCTTGAGCCAGTGTGGCTTTGGACATAGATAATGTGGTGCCGTTTGCTGTGATGGATAATTAAAGTCTAGCTCTTATTTATGCATAGAAACATAAATCGACAATATAATCTGTAGCGTCTTTATGCACGGGTAAACTAATTTAACACAACACCGGCCGAAAGACCTTAGAGGCATGAACTCTGAACTGTCAGGCACCGTTCAGAAACTGATCAGTTCAGTTAAATGTACAATGAGTCCCCGCTTAACGAGAGGTTTAGAGACTGAAATGTCCGTCGTAAAGCAGCTTTTGTCATTAAGCGTGACCCTAGATTTAAATACGTTTTGATCATAAATACAGTATAGAAAAAACGAACAATGTTCTCGTGCGTACAGCGTAAGAAAGAGCGATCGCGTTGCCTTCAGCTTAATTAAGTTAAGCACGTAGTCGTCTGTAATTGCACCAGCCTCAATTTGTCCAATTACACTGTTTATTTCCTCTTTTATTCTGTCGTGAAAAGACATTTCTGCTGCTTTCAAGTCCAACTACGAGTGATTGCTTCTGACTGGAGTCTAAGCCCCGCCCCAAATTCAGGCGAGCGTTCCTATTGGACAGTGATTAGATTTCATTCTGGCACGAATACAGTTTCGCAGAGACACACAGTGGAATACAATGACGTTCAGTCAATTGCATTTCAAGGTGGCTTCCGCCACGAATTCAGCGTTTCTTTCTTTAAATACAAATCCACACACACTGGAGCTTTTACTTTTCATTGTGGCATGTTTTCATCACATCAGTGTTTAAATCAATCTCGTGATCATTACATTTAAAGGAGACGTTTATGTCTGAAATACCGTACGGTGAAAAGCAATACCTCGGTGCCGTGATTACATTTCGAGCTGTATTATATTCAATTCTGGCACAAATTCAGCGTTTTGGTTTTGAAAACTAATTCTTGTGCATTGTATGTAATGTAATAGTGCTTTTGCATTTCATTTTGGCACGTATTCTGCATGTTTGTATGGAAAAGCAATGCATTTTGTGGATTGCATTTCCATTTTTGCCTAGTAGCGATTACATTTCGAATTGGCACAGAATCTTTTCCATAGGGGTGCACAATATGGACTAGAATTGCGATGTGCGATAACATTGTTGGATATCCCGATATCAATGTGAACCACGATAAATTAAGATTCAAATACAGAAATATAGTGTCTCTCAGAACAGCAGCACGTTAAATTGTTTTGTTTTTGTCTGTGTAATGAATCCAGAATAATTCCAAATATTTTGCAGGTTTATTCAACAATAGATTCAATCTAGGTTTATACTTTCACGAGTGATCGTAGTGCGCGACTCCGCACACCTCGCGTGAACCTCCGCAAATGGCGGAAACGTTTAATCTTGCCATGTCACATTCTTTGCAGTGTTGTCTGAAATGATATGTAGGCCGAGTAGTATAAAAAAACACCCCTCAAATACAGAGGAATGAACATTTACCTGACCAATTTTAATGTTACTTTGTGTTTCAGGTTTGAACAGTGCTGGAATTTAGGTTAAAGTACTTGAAAATGCTTGAAATTGTAACTACTTCATTTCACAACATATAACTGTCTAACTGAATAGTTCTCTTGTATTACATTAACAAATACGAGCCTTTTGTAATTCCAGGACGAAACATGAGAGAATGTGAAGACGTTAAGATTGGGCGTTTTGAAAATAAACAACCATTAAATAATGTGATTTAAAAAAGGCAGATGCTATTTGCACCCGGGTATATGCAGCAGTATGTGTTATTTGCACCCGAGTATATGCAGCAGTGTGTGCTATTTGCACCCGGGTGTACATAGCAGTGTGTGCTATTTGCACCCGGGTATATGCAGCAGTGTGTGCTATTTGCACCCGGGTGTACATAGCAGTGTGTGCTATTTGCACCCGGGTATATGCAGCAGTGTGTGCTATTTGCACCCGGCTATACGTAGCAGTGTGTACTATTTGCACCCAACATTTTGATTTATCAAAGATTAGTACTATTCTTTTGTGTTCCATTTTACTTACAAATTATTTTACAAGAAGTGAAGATACTTTTATTTGGGGTTATGAGGTAGACCTGTTTGAATTTTGTTTTTCACTTGTGAGTCTTTTTCTTTACCATGCTTAGAATTTAAATAGCAATTTAATTATCCTAAGTCGCTTACCGCTAATGGCAGTAATCACATGGTAAATACTACATGTAATATACACTGCCAGTGATAAATAATGTTAAAACAAAATGTAACACAAGTTAATATGTCTGTAGCACCCTGATACGTACACCAGATTGTATGTGTCACGTTACGGTCCCCGACCCCTCCCTTTGGGCGTGTGTTTACGTCGTCTGCGTCAGTGGATCTCCGTGGGTGCGGTTGCGTCCTGTGATAATTCGTTTTACCTGTGGCTCGTCTCGTCATCACGTGGGGTTTATGTAGTTTGTCTATTTAATGTGCGTTCGCGCAGTGTCTTGTGCTCGTCGTTGTTTGAGTCTACGTGTCTCTATATGAGTGTTAAACGTGCGCTGTCTGCGCTATATGTGTAAAGACAAATAAAGTAACGTCTGTAGCGAACAGGATTCTGTGTCTCGTCCTTCACCCAGTCGCCAGCGTTACAGTATGATGTATACAAATATTCTTCCTGCCAGTACATTATCAGCCTCTTTAATTTTATTTAATTTCACAGAATGCAGAAGACAGATTTGACTTTTTAATTCATTTTTTCTGGATGGTTTGTACATTTTTTAAAGAAATAAATTGGGGTTTTTATTATTTACATCATGTTTAAATAAATTTTAATTTTGTGCATTGGATGGTAGCCCTCTTCACTCCATAATCTCAGTGCTCTCTGGAATTCCTCACAACTGTCGAAGGAGTATCCTTCACAAATGTTCTTTAGCTTTTCTTCCTTCTTGGGAGAAAACACAAATATTAGCTTATATAAAATAGTCATTACATTATAAGTCTGGCATATTGACTCTGTCATGCAAAAACCTTAATTCAAAAGGACTGTACATCTTTTGTTATACACATTCATGTACTTTGTGTGTACTGAAACAACACAAAAATAGAGAACAAAAAGACAAAATTATATAATTTTACACAAAACTCAAAAAATAGACTGGACAAAATTGTTTTTGTAAGATAGCAATGCGACTGTCACGTAGGGCTACGCCCCCCTCTCTGTCACTTCGGGTTCCTGTCCTCGTGTCTGTGTTGTTCTCTGCGTGTCTGTCTCCATGGTTTCCCCTTGTCTGACACGCCCGTGTCATCAGTGTCTTCACCTGTGTGTCTAGTTTAGTTCTGTGTGTGTCTAGTTTAGTTCTGTGTATTTATAGTCCCAGTGTTTCACTTATCGGTTATTGGTTGTTTTGTTCTATTTGGTTAGTTTGTGCTCTTGTTATTCATGCTCTTTGGTCGTGTTGTGCTCTTGTTATTCATGCTCTTTGGTCGTGTTGTGCTCTTGTTATTCATGCTCTTGGGTCGTGTTGTGCTCTTGTTATTCATGCTCTTTGTTCAGTGTTGTGCTCTTGTTATTCATGCTCTTTGGTCGTGTTGTGCTCTTGTTATTCATGCTCTTTGTTCAGTGTTCTACGCTTCCTGGTCTCTGAGTTCTACTCATTTCGTTGCTCAATCGTCTGTGTTTTCTGTAGCCTGATTTTCTAGTTTGTATGCGTTTACCCCGTGTTTGGTTTAAAGTGTTCGTTCGGTGTCTTAGTTTAATTCTTAGTATCGTCATGCCTGTTTATTTGTCAAACCTGGATGGCTCGCCCGTTATGACCCCTGCCTGTTTGAACGACTTTGATCATGGAATTCCTCTTAATAAATCTCTCTCCTCAGCGTTTGTGTCCGCCTCCAAGCTCTGTAGCGCCAGTTAGTGTTGCCACCTGTCCTGGTTTTCACGTCGCTGTCTCGGTTTGTCCCGGTTTTCCTTCTTTTTAATATTCGGTCCCGGCAAAAAATAAAATTCATTTAATGTCCCGGTTTTCACTAGGTTAGTTCAAACGACTATTTAGACTGTTTCTGCACACTTTTAATCCGTCTTTTTTTTCTCGCTGTGTCCATTTTACACCCCCCACCCGGTAACACTTTATGTTCGCCACTATTATGCTCCTATTAGCTCAAAAATATGTCAGTGTTCGTTGGATAATAATTCTCACACTATTTCTTAAATATATATCTTAAAATGTAAAGTTAAATTGAGTGATGGACCTTTATACATAACTATTAACCAAATTCTGCTTACCGTTTCCTACTGTCTCCGTTTCGGTTCCTTTGAATTTGCGCCTTTTCGCTCCCGCGCATTCATTGGTAGACATGCGCAGATGGGTTCGCTTTCTTTTTTTTAAATTAAGGGGTGAAAATAGCCTCGCTGTGTGGCAAATGCTACTTGTACCCGGGTGCAAATAGACACTCCGTTTAAAAAAGCAAATTATTTCAAATCATTTAGAGTATATGTATAAATATTTAACTCAATTAAGTTTAACGTGCTGGGAATTATTGAAATGGACCTTGAAAGTGACGTACAAGTGCTTGAAATCCACCTTGTATTGGTGTATGAACCATTGATCTATATTACTAATATTAGTAATATATATTATTATATTATATATTGGTAATATAGATCAATGGTATGAACCCTGCAAACATGACTGTTCTCACTGCGCTGAGACACGGCGCGCGCGAACTTACAAAATTCAAGAGGTGCACGACCTCGTGAATCGACAGCGCGCGAGGCCATCGTGCACGGGCGAAGCCACCGTAACCGCACCCACGGAGATCCGCAGACGACTAGATGTAGACAACATAAACACACGCCAAAAAGGGAGGGGTCAGGGGCCGTAACGTGACAGACCCCCCCACCAAGGGCACTACCTGTCCCGGGGTGCCAACAGGAGCAAGTGCCCCAAACCCACGTCGATGGGCGTATCCGAAGCGCTCAGCCCTGCATCTGGGAGATGACCACCCTTGGTGGAGAGTCCGCCACGAACAGCTTAGAACACCCTCCCTGGGAAGACAGGGGAAAACACGTTAGACAAACGCACAGGAACAGTCACGAACACACAAACGAACACACAGAGGCACGAGAGGGAAAAGAGGATTTGGGAGAAACACAGGGATGGACACACATACAGGCACAGACACACACATAAACGGAGCCAGGCTCCACGCCTGTAGAAGGGCTGTCAGGAGGGGGAACCCTCCCAGAGCTGCAGGCCTCCCTATAGGGTGGGGATTAGGAAGAAACCTCAGGAGGACCAAGACTCAAAAGGGAACCCATCCTCCATTGGGCGGCCCGTTAACACAAGGTCCTACCTGACAGATCGATACCAATTTGTACTAGTAAATAATGAATGCTCAGAACGTACTAAGGTAAAATATGGTGTTCTATAAGGATCTGTACAGGGCCCCATATTATTCTCATTATATATGCTACCACTGGGCACCATCATTCGTAGGCATGGTATTAGCTTCCATTGCAGATGATACTCAGTTTGTCACATCACACAACCAACCTGACTCCAATACCCAGAATTCCTCACTCTCCCCAGCCCGAACAGCCATAATAAAATCATCATCACCGGATTATTGATTTCATCTGCGTGTCTGTCCCACCTGCGTGTCTGTTATTTAAGCCAATTTCCCTTTTTGTTAGTTGCGAAGTGCATTTTCCTTAACAAATATATACAGACCACCAGGGCCTTACTCAGATTTCTTAAACGATTTCACCGATTTTGCAGCAAATTTAGTATGTAGTGACAAAATAATAATGGTAGGAGACTTACATACATTTTGATAATGCGGAGGATCCACTGACAAGGGCTTTTACTTCTATATTGAACTCTGTCAGCATTATACAAAATGTAGTAGGACCGACACATTATTGAAATCATACCCTAGATTTAATCTTAACGCTGGGTATCGACGTAGATAATATAAATATACTTCCGCAAACTGTAGCAATCTCTGATCACTATTTTAGTCCAATTCGAGCTTCATCTTAACATAAATACCCGCCCGTCTCCTCGGCAGTGTATAAAGCGCTCGATAAATTCATCAACAGTAACACAGTTTATTGAAACCCTCCCTGATTTAATTGCTTTAGATCATTCGCCATCCGATCCAGGAGAGTTAGATAGTCTAACCGACTGCTTAGAGAATACCTGCAGATCAGCTCTAGATATAGTAGGTCCACTAAAATATAAAAAGACTAGATCCAAAAAGCTCGCCCCGTGGTACACTGACTAGACTCAAACTAACCCATATGATTCTAAAAAGTCTGTATTCTCTTCTCTATTAGAGATTCTCTGATATTATTTTGTATACTATCTGTAATGTTGATCGGTTGTTCAATAAAACAGTTTAATAAAAAGTTGTGGTTTTCGTCTGTAATTTGTTTTTGTAAAAAAACTATAAAAGTGTGCGCGTATACATATAAATATACATATACACCCTTGTTACCCTTGCCAATTCATTAAGACTTTTGTTTTTCAGGAAATCCGCATATATTGAGCAGCTATTTGTTAATTGAAAAGCCCATTGTATAACACACTTACACTACCTAATAATAAATAAAATGAAAGCCAAAGTCAGATTCTGAAATGCAATATGCTGTTCTTCCTTTAGACTTACATTTGCACATTAGCAGGAAAACTGCAAGTGCATATTGACAGTTTTTTTCTCACCCATCTTTATAACCTCAAGTATTTTTGGCAGTATATTTCATTAAACAGGCCATTAAATTTACAAAACGTCAAGCAACCCCCTCACCACCCCAACAGGCACACAATCAATAATATCAAGGTTCTTTTTTTGCTTTTTAAATAAATGACAAAATACAATGTGTATCAAACATTTAATAAAACCATGGCATTGACACGGAGACCCTGATTGTCAACACATGCTTCCAAAATCAATTCCATGTCATCTCCATATTCAAATTGGAACATGAATGGTTCCTTGGTCTTTGGGCCATCTCCCTTCAGAAGCTCAATGAGGGAATCTTTGCGGTCTTCCTCAGTCTGTGTCCAATATCTTGGCATTGTTACATGCCCCTGTAACTGTGTCCGGTTCTGTCTGATCCATTTCACAGCTGTGGAAAGGTCCCTTACAACTGCTGGCTCCTTCAAAAGGAAAATAATCAGTACAGTCTTGTCATGGTTACATTATGTGGAATTGCAGTTCAGTTTAGAGATTCTGTAGTGCGCTGACCTGATCTACTTCTGCAGGCGTGTGTTTTCTAAGTTTTGAGGCACATGGTGGCCTTGCAGGACCGCACTGGATTCCTCTGTCCAATGGGAAAACACATGGTGGCCTTGCAGGACAGCACTGGATTCCTCTGTCCAATGGGCACTGATCATGTGAACATGAAGTGTGCGTCATTTTGTCATTTTGATACCAAAATGGCAGAGACTGTAGACGGTCAACCAGGTGGAAAGTGTGTGGAAAATTCAATTAAAACAGGCGAATACACTACAATTAAGCCAACTACAGGAAGATCTGATGTATGGAAGTCATATTCCATTGTAATTAATGGAGATGGAAGTCGTCTACCATTTGCTTGTTGTGATAGATGTCAGAAAGTGTTGGTGTACGTCACCTGATGGCATGTGTTTGGACTGTGGTAAGAAACGGGACAGTGCGGTCCATCAATATATGGATGTGGAACAGACTTCCACTCTTTACTTAGAAATATTTCTTCCCGCTCACAGGCGCTCTCCCAGAATTCTCCTCCAAAACTAGTGCAACCCCCAGGGGACAAAAAGCATTGTTAACTCTCCCCTGTCAGTTTTCCCAAACAGAATACAGTCTGCTACATTGCTGTTTTAATAAATACATAAGAAAATGTAAAGTACTAAATTTAATTAATTCAATTCATATTAGGATTGCGGGCGGGGGCGACAGAAATGTGTATGTGGCGGGTAGGTGCGGGATTAAAACGAGCAATTTTTTGGCCGGTGCGGGCGAGAGCGGGACTAAAACAAGCAGTAGCGGGCGGGAGCGGGATTAAAAAAGCAGTCCCGCGCAGACCTCTATTTACAGGCTTCAGAAACCTATAATGGTCTGTCATTTGTCATTAGTCATTACTTGAAGTAATGAACTGATGGCAGTGTCCTGTATCGAACATCAGTCAGTAACAGATGTTGTAAATACTCTCTCTTACAATGCTGGGACAGTTATATATATATATATATATATATATATATATATAATATTTAAATAAACTATTTTGTAAATTCTCTCTTACAATGCTGGGATAGTTATATATATATAATATTTAAATAAACTATTTTGACCTTAAGATACTCACCTTCATTCGAAATTTTTTATTATAACCAACATGGTTCCCGTATCTCTCAAGACAAGTAAGGAAAACCTGAGTATTGTAATTTCCGGCCCCATGCTGGAGTCAGGGCCGGCGCCAGAACATATACAGTGAGGGGGCGTCAGAAAATTTCGGGGGGGGCGAACGTAAGTTGTTGAGCGCAGGGGGGGGGGGGGGGGGGGGGTGGCGAACGTAAGTATTTGTGTGTGGGGGGGGGGGGGGGGGGGGGTGGGTGCGTGTAACGATTGTTGAGCGGCCGAGGGGGCACCATGTAGCGATTGTTGTAAAATAAATGGGTCTTATTTTTTACATTGAGGGGGCGGGACACCTCGCCTGAGGGGGCGACGCCCCCATTCGCCCCCCCCGTGGCGCCGGCCCTGGCTGGAGTTACGTCACTTTCTGCCCCAACGTGGAGCCGCCTCCAGCTGGAGCTCGCCCAGCGTTCTGCAGCCAGACCCGTCTCCTTCTTTCTGCCATGCGTGCTTCTTGACCGCTGTATGTGAGTGTCTGTATCAACAACTGCCGACGAACACAATACAGCTTGGCCAATTGCCTGCCGTTTCCACAAAAAAAGTTGAGATAAACTTTTTTCAGTGTCTCCCCGTCACCAATTGAAAGCTGCATGTGATTGGAGCGCATGCTTGACATGCGGGCAGTGGAGACATTAAGGCACCGACTGAGGAAAAAACTCTCCGCTCTGTAGCACTGACAGAAGAAGAGCAAGACATGCAAGGAGAGGGGGAGAGGGAGGCACCGAAGGACAAAAAACGACATTAGAAATAACCTGTCGGATCTGTGGCACTTGCAGAGCACAAGCGCAACGACAGGGAGGCGGAGAGACAGCGAGATACTGAAGGAAAAAAATGTCTCCCAAATAGGATCCTAAAACGACTCCCATTGCGGAGCCAGTTCCAAGATTCAACATTCAAGAGTTTTATTGTCATGTGCCCAGCAGAAACAGGCAGTTACACTGTGCAATGAAATTCTTACTTTGGTGTTACTCCATTCCCCATTAAAATTAGTGGTGGGACTTTAACGCGTTAATTTCGATTAATTGATTACAGGGAAATTAACAAACTAAAAAAATTAACGCATTTTAATGCATGAGACACTTTCGCACCGTGGAATGTTTCTCAGTGCACGAGTTCCAGGCATACAGATTATATGGACGCACAATAAGATGAGCATGATGGGGATGACTGAAGAGGCTACGCTGGTGGATGGGAAATCTAAATATAAGAAACTTCCAGATGGAAGTACAAACAAAAATAGTGTTATTTACACTTTTTGTAGGAAGGAGTTTGCTTATCACAGGAGCACTTCCACCCTTCATTACCACCTCAACGCAAAACATGTTGGGGCTAACGCGCAGGTCAGTAATGATAACTTAGCTGCTAAATGTATTCTTTGTATGAGCAAACAGTATCACCAGTCAACACTCGACCACATGTCGGGGTTCAAGTTAAGAAACAAAATGTCAAAGTCCACATCAGACAAATTGACCAATTCACTGGCGAGATGGATTGTTGTGGACTGTAGACCGCTCTCTGTGGTCGGAGGCTTAAGTAAGACGTGGCAAGTTTAAACACGGAGTCGCGCGCTACGGTCACTCGTGAAGAATCGTTGCAAATTGCGTCAACTAATGAAAGTTACAAACTAATTCGATTAATTAATTACAAAGCTTGTAATTAATTTGATTATTTTTTTAAATCACGTCCCACCCCTAATTAAAATATTTAACAATACAAGCAACAATACAATAAATACAAAACACAAAATATAAATAATACAAAAAAATATATTAAAAAATACAAAACAATAAATAATACAAAAGTAAATAAGTAAATAAATACAAAAAAATAAAGTGAATGTGACTATTTCGCAAGATGGCAAAATATGTTAAGTGTTTTGTGCAAAGTATGTGCGAATTCTGTGCAAAAAGACTATGGTCATGTAAACACTGGAAGTTATGGACATGTAAAATATTTGAGATGTATGTGTAAACATTTCACATTAAGGGCATTTAAATGTGGTAAGGTGCAGAAACATGTAGAGCGTTGAGGGGGGCTTAAGAGGCGTTAACGAGCCTGATTGCCTGTACGTAAAAACTGTCAGTCTTTTAGTCCTGGACTTCACACTCTTGTAGCGTCTGCCTGAAGGGAGGAGTGTAAAGAGTGAGTGCTGTGGGTGTGTACTGTCCTTGCTTATGTTGTGTGATCTCCTGATTACTCTGGAGTGATAGATGTCCTGTAAGGGTGTGAAGGTAGTTCTTGAAATGGACTGTGCAGTTTTGATGACCCGCTGGAGAGCCTTCCTGTCCTGTACAGTGCAGTTTCCATACCAGACCATGATGGAGCTGCTAAGGACACTCTGGATGGTGCTTCTGTAGAAGGTGCTGAGAATTGTGGATGACATGCCAAACTTCCTCAGCCTTCTCAGAAAATACAGGCGCTGCTGGGACTTCCTGATAATGGTGTGTGTGTTGTGAGACCAGGTGAGATCCTCACTGATGTGGATGCCGAGGAACTTGAAGGTTTTCACCCTCTCGACCTCAGTCTCACCGATGTACAGGGGTGAGTGTGGCTCCTGCTTTCTCCTGGGATCAATAACCATTTCTTTGGTTTTGTCCGTATTCAGGGAAAGGTTGTTGTTGTGACACCAGGTCACCAGGTCAGCCACCTCCCTCCTGTAAGCTGTTTCTTCCCCTCCAGTGATCATATCATCAGCAAACTTTATGATGCTGGTGTGGTTCTGGGAGGCCACGCAGTCATACGTGAAGAGTGTGTACAGAAGGGGGCGTACAGAAGGGGGTGTACAGCTGCAGAGGGTGGGTGTCAGTCCGAGGATGATGAGCTTTGCTACAAGCTTGCATGGAACAATCGTGTTGAATGCGGAACTATAATCAATGAACAGCATTCTAACATATGTATCCTTGCCCTCCAAGTGTGTCAGGGCTGTGTGAAGAGGGGTGTTGATTGCATCGTCAGTGGAACGGTTTTGACGGTATGCATACTGGAGAGGATATATGGAGTTCGGAATGGTCTGCTAAATGTGAGTCATGACTATTCTTTCAAAGCACTTCATTGCAATTGGGGTGAGTGCCACAGGTCATCATTCAGGCAGGTCACAGCATTTTTCTTTGGAATGGGAATGATGTTAGTGGTCTTAAAACAGGATGGTACAACAGCTTGTGCGAGAGAGAGGTTGAAAATGTCCGTAAACACCTCTGCCAGTTCTGATGAACAGGCCCTGAGTGCATGTCCAGGGATGTTATCTGGGCCAGCTGCTCTCCGTGGGTTTATTTTGCTGAAGTTCTTGCGCACATCTGCTGAAGTCACTGTGAACTTTGAGTCCTGCATGCTCTCTTTGTCTGTAAGATCTTCCAGTTCCAGTTGTCCAGGGCACAAGTTGAAGTCCTCAAAGCGAGCATAGAACTGGTTCAGTTCATCAGGTGGTGTTTGGTGGCTGGTTAGGATAGACCTGCTTGATTGCTGGTGGTTGGTGATGTGCTGCAGTCCTTGCCACATGCGTCGAGAGTCTGTGGTGGTGTAGTAGCCCTCAAGTTTCAGCCTGTACTGTCTCTTGGCTTCTCTGATGGATCTATGCAGATCATATCTGGACCTCTTGTAGTCTTCAGCACTGCCAGTGAGAAATGCAGTATGGCGGGCACGTAGCATAGAGCGAACGTCGCCATTTACCCAGGGTTTCTGGTTGGGGTACGTTATGCAGCACTTTGTGGGGACAGTGGCTTTGATGCAGCAGCTGATGTAACCTGTTACCCCAGAAGCATAGTCCTCTAAGTCCACAGAACTATCCTCTCTCATAGCAGCAGTTCTGAACACATCCCAGTTAGTACTATCAAAGCAGTCCTGAAGCACTAAGTCAGTCTCTTCATTCCACACTTTAATTATTTTACTCACAGGGGGTCCTTGCTTGAGAAGTTGTCTGTATGCTGGGTAGAGGAACACGGAAATGTGGTCAGACTGTCCGAAGTGCGGCCGAGGCACGGCTCTATAGCCCTGCTTCACGTTGCTGTAGACCTGGTCGAGTATGTTCCTCTCCCTGGTTGGAAAGCTCACGTGCTGATGATATTTGCAGGCATGAAAATCAGTCACCTTTCGGCAAAATTCGCCGTTTTGAAGTTGAAAAGGGTGACCTACGCGAATCGTGTAGATCCGAGGAGTTTTCTTTGGGGGGTCGGGAGATTTAAAAAAAAATTATATATATATAAAATAAGCAAACAGAGCACTTCCGCAATCGGCAATTTCAATGACCCTGGCCAGCAATTTCCGCCCAACACCAATCATAGAGGCCAAATTGCGTTTCAATCATACGACGTCAGACGTCATTCACGTTATTCATTTATTGCTAAGCGGGACGAGAAGCAGGACTTACGCCGGGGACAACGCAGAAGAGCATACATTTTTCACAGTGGATTTAATTGGGTGAGTAATGGTTTCAGTCGTTTCATATTTTGCGGTAAAACAAAGTTTTGAACAATGTCAGAGCTAGAGCCACAAGCTCTTGTGATAAATAGGTAGATAGATAGGCCTATTAAGTTCGCGTCAACCTTGTGTAGTTAACGGTGACATAAAATAAGAAACAAGATTTTTTCTAATGTCTCTGTAGTTCTACAGAGACATGTAGAATCCAGGGACGTGCCAGGGGGTTGAAGATGAAGTTGTAAACTATTGTCATTTGATAGTCTCTACCCTGTGCTTTAGCCCATGTTAGAAGCCTTTCGTGACAAAATAAAAACACGTGAACCTGGTATTTTTACACTCATTTTTGCCGCTGATGTATTTATTGGTTCCTTAAGACGTAATGGTTTTGACTGAGCCATCTGGAATGGCGAAAGCGGCTTCTAGTGTTTACGGATCTGGCTCCATCCATTGACAAGACAGGTGTCAATTTTTTCAGCGCAACATTATCGTGAGAGAAGAGCGTGTCACGAAAGGCTATGTTGCTATTATTTTATATTATATATTATTTATATTGCTATTATTTTTAGTCGCTGCTGTAGCTTCTGTCACTGTTTTGCTAGATTCACAAACATAGTAGCTACTAGTTTCTCCTGGATCGTTCGCTAGGGTCTAAAGTGAGTAAAGTAAACTAATCCGCACTCTGCATTCCAATGAACTTCTTTAAATCTCTGAATCCGCCCACATCGCATCGATTGTAGCCTACTTACTTTGCTCACCTGCGCAGACCTCGATTCGCTGGAACACAAACATTCTATTGACTGCTCTTGCTGAGTGACTAACTAGTAGCGATGTGTGTGAATGTAGCAGTTACTTCTGGTCATTACACAGTGATAAAGAGTGATGTACCACTTGCACTAATGCTAACATTAACCTTGCAGAATGAGTGTGTTAGGGGAGGTGGACGCAGCAGCTGTTAAAAAGCTGGATGCAGCTGTAAAATGCAGCTGGAAGTGGTCCTGGTTGAAGCTAGAGGGAAAGGTTGCAGTAAAGGGTCAAGAGGTGTCCTTTAAAATCAGCGACTTCTTCAAAAAAATTGATAGGGAGGGTTTGGCCAGATGTGTCCTCTGCACAAAGGACATCAATTACGGCAAGAAAGGCAGCCATGCTTTGATTTCACATGTCAAAACTGAGCTTCACAAGAAGAAAATGGAAATCATTGCGTCAACTCAGAGTGTTGCCAGCACTTTCTGTCAGGCATCGACAAGCCAGAGTCAGGCAAGCCAGGGCCCAGAGAGTATAAGGCAGCAGTTCAAGGGGAAGATGGCGGTACCTATTGTAAGCCGCATTGCAAATGCAGAGGTAGGTGTAGGTCTTTTAGTTAGCACAGGCAGAAAAGCCACAGTACACCACCACTTTATTTATTCAATTTAACATTATTATTGTTGGTATTATTCACAAGCCTACACCATCTTTGTAGTCATTGCAAACTTCGCGTTTTAGGCAATGGTCCTTGGAACACTGGCAGAGCATTGCATCCCTTTTTCAATGGCTCCTGTCATTGTTCAGCTTGCACAGTCCCTGTCCTTGGATAAAACAGCTCTGCAGGGAATAAAGCTGTCGCGAACAGCTGCATCCTACAAAATGATACATGGCTTGGGTTTATACTTACCTACTATTTAAATGTTTTAATTTGTATCTTGGTGAAATATACATATGTTATACTGTTCCTGATAAAATTGCTATATTTGCCAAATTAACTGTGGTGGGATTTATTTTTAATCAATTATATTTTGCATGTAATGTGACATCTGTCCAACTTTGCTAGGGCGGACATACTCAGAGAGGACTTTTGCAAATATGAGGAGATTTCCTTTCTCTATGAATATTGATGAGAGCACCTCCAACAACAACAAAAAGGTTGGTTTCACATCATGGTACTGCCATCAAAGTGTCCTTATGGTTATGCTTTAGTGAGTGCCATTCAAAATACTGTGGCAAAAAATAAAACCTTTGTATGTTAAAGGTCCTCTCCATGCTGGTGTGCTATTACCATGATGACTTGCGGAAGGTGATGGTGGAGCATTTGGGGTCCCTGGAGATACTGAGAGTCGATGCCGCTTCATTAGAGAAGGTCATCTGTGATTTCTTTGTCAAAAACAACATCCCATGGCAAAACCTGGTTAGTCTATTGATGGATTCCTGTGCTGTGATGAGGGGCAGCAAGACCGGCCTTGAGACCAGGATTCATCAACATTGCCCTAACCTATTGGATGTTGACGGAGACTCCTGTCACCACATACTCAATGCTGCCAAGAAATTTTCAGAGGGCTTTGATGGGTATTTGGAGAGGCTATGCAGTGACCTCCAGGTTGACCACCAGTGGAGTCCAGACCAGGTAAACAAAATGCAAACACTTTTGAGACTTCAGTACATAACCATTATTTTGCATTCCAACAATGTCAACACATTATTGGTGTTTTGGTATTATTGGTGTATTGGTGTTTTTCACCTACTGGTGAAATCTGTATTGCATGTTAAAGTTGTTCAATCTACCTGATGGGCCACCCAACATAAATGTCACAGGTGAGCAATCTGTCTTGTTGAAACTGAACATTTAAAGGTGCACTGAGTGGGATTGCAAAGTTTAGACCATGGCTGCTGACCTGACTGTACTGCATCATGTAATGTATAGATTGTGTGTGTGTGTGTGTGTGTTCATTTTGTTGTCCATCTTGTGTCAGGTGATGTACCTCAAGGAGATCGCTATGATGTTAAATCTCCCCGTCTCCAGTCCACAGAGGGGGTTTGTTAATCATCGCTGGCTGTCTGCCTATGACGCTAGCATGGCAACCCATGCCATGATGCCAGCATACCAAGTGCTGTATTATGGATTCCTCTCCACAGCAGACAAGGAGCTCTATAAGGAGCCATTAGAGTGTCTCTTCTCCAAACACAATGTTAATCAGACAGCAAGAGCGAGAGTCAAGGTGGTCCAGAACAAACTCGCCAAGAAAGGTGATGAGAGCTCATGTTTCAATACCTAATAATTGACACAATAGTTGATAATGAAGTTACTGATCAGGAGGATTATGTCTTTTGTTGACTTACATGTGTCTTTCACAGGCATGACTCCTCAAGTTCGTAAAAGGAAGAAGAGGATTTGTCAGAAATTGTGGCATGAGGAGACGACAACGGTTCTGCAGCTGAGCCTCTACAAGGGTGTGCTGGCTATATTAAAGGACTACGTCATGATTTTCCAGGTCTGTCATTTTTTTTGTTGCAATTATCTCATTTTTATGTCCTTGTAATATTTCATTATGAGCACAGTTATATATATATTGAATTGCCTAAAAGCCTTTACAACCTTGTGCGTTGAATAAATTTGTTCAACTGTACTACATTTTACTGCAACTGTATGCACATTCAATGTTAAGTTGGTCCATTTCTTAAGAATGAGTTTCCATGTACAGGGCAGCCAGACATTGGTCCATAAGCTTCATGATCGGCAGCTTGAGCTTTTCCTGGCCTACTTGGCTTCCTTTGTGAAGGCAGAACACATTACTAAGGTAATTTATCTCTCTTAGGCTTTCGCTGCTGCCTACCTTAGTTTATTAGCTTTATTCTTATACTTTTCTTTTCCCATGCCATCTATTAAATGTTTAAGGTTTTTTTAATTATTACTTTCATTAAATAATTGCCATATACAGCTATCTCCCAGGGCGCTAAGGGAGCTGGTCCTGGAGAATCACATGCTGCTGCCCTCGAAGGATGTATATGTGGGACAGGAGGCTGACACATTCAGGAGACAGCATGGTTTTCTAAATTGTTTTTGAGACTTAAATAATGTTACATTTGTTCCAAGTCAGTCCCTTCAGAGAGTAAACCAAAAACCTTTGGCTGAGTTCTCTTTGGCCCAAGGTTGTGTTATCTTCGGTTAGTTGAAAACTTTTTGCATGGACAATTTTAAAGCCCCTTTATAGTAATATAGTTTTTACCTCATGGAGTGCCTTTGGGAAAGAACAGTCACCAAACCTTTCTTGAAATAATGGTCTTTGTTGTTTTTCTGTCAGTTGTTGGTGCCATTCCTCGCTAGCGTCAGGAAAGCCTACATCACCACTGCAGTTTACCTCCAAAAGAAACTCCCCCTGGACAGTCCAACTCTAATTGCCCTTCTCTGCACTGGACCCTGTCCTGCGAGGGCACTCACAGGCAACCATTCAGTTAAAGAGGTAAGGGGAAAAAATCTTACACAACATTGCTGCATTGATTTTGCTTACACCCAACATTGATTTACACCCAACATTGATTTCAAGCTCATCTTTATTTCTTGGCAGGCTGAGTGCTATGCTGAATCACCTCTTGCCAGAAGACCAGGATCTTTCAAGGGAACTGGTTCAATTCAGTGTTGATCTGACCCTGCCCAGGTACAAGGAGGGAGATGGGATGGTGGACTGGTGGGGTCATGTCTTTCAGCAGCCAGGTAAGTACCCCGCCCTCAGTGCATTGGCCAAATGCTGCTTGTCTATCTTCCACGGACCAAGAGTGGAATCCTCCTTCAGCTTTATGAATGAGATAATAGATCAGCGCAGTGGCAACATGAATGTGGAGACCTTCAACGCCATCCAGACAGTCAAATATGTCCTGCAGTCCAGGGGGCAGACAGCTGTGCAAATGTTTGAGCGCAGCGATGTAAAATTTGGAGAGGTGGATCGCATCATGTGCCGCAACATAAACAGCGCAGCAGCCACATACAACAAGACACTTGAGAAAGAGAGAGAGCTGCAGCACATGCATGTAGCGCTACATGCGTGTAGCGCTCAGCAGGCCAAGAGGCAGGCTGCTGAACAGGAGAAGCAGGCAAGGCTGAGGCATGTATCCTTCGGAATAAAATAAGGACAGGACAAGTTTGTGTCTGTGTGCAGTGGTGTAGGGGAGGGGCACACAAGACACGCACTGCACCTTAGGACGAGTTTGTCGTGTAGTCTCAGTGTTCTCTAGTCTCACTCACGCATTGTGATCCCCCCCCCCCCCCAAACAACTTACTTTAGCCACAAATCCCCCCCCGCTCAACAACTTACGTTCGCCAACACCCCCCCCCCCCGCTCAACAACTTACGGTCGCCAACACCCCCCCCCCCCCCCCCCCCCCCGGTCTTCTCTCACCTTTTTAACCCCTGACCCATTTTCATGCCTGTATTTGGGCAGCACAGTCCTAAGGTTGCAGTGGTTGAAATCACTGGCCACTAGAGCTGGGCGATATGGCCCTCCAAAAATCTTCGATTAATTTTTTTTTAATCCGATTTTCGATTTTAATAGATTTATTTTCCTCTACTAAAAAAACTACAGATGATAAAGGAATGGTTAAAAAATGTTTTAATTTATTTTTCACTTAAATTTCCCCTTTGGGGTTAAAGTGCAACCAGAAACAAGCAAAAAACAATTGTAAACAAGTGAGAACATTCAGTAAGTTTTAGAAGGCTTTGTCCAACATAGTTTAAGCACTGACACAATGCAACCTCAAACTTTAAATAAATAAAACACACCCTCAAAAAATAAATAGATATAAATAATTTGGTGCCCTTTTTAATAAAATGGAAAACAAATACAATTTAACAACTGTGGCATGTTGCGTACTGACAGTCACGCTGTCTACATTCTGATTAAGAACAGGGCTGCCCTCACTTTAGCCTAAATTCCAGCACTTTTCAAACCTGAAACACAATGTAACATTAAAATTCGTCAGGTAAATGTTTCTTCCCCTGTTTTTGAGGGGTGTTTCTTTATACTACCACAGTTTAACTTTAATACAACCATAGTTGCCAGGTTCACGTTTTCACACTAAATTGGGCTTGTTTGAAAATCCAGCCGCGGGTAAAAATTATGGGGTCGCGGGGTGCGGTTTTTTGGGCTACTTTTGAGTTGGGCCACAAGTTACAAGTCAACACTAAGAATGGATTGCGATATAGTACTTAATTTGTCTCCATTTTACACACTCGCACCTTTCCCCCCCCAACACACTCGCCCACCTCTCTTGCCCTGCTTATGCTTTGGCCGCTCTGTTTGTCGGTTGCGTTGCTCACCCGAGGCCGGTGTTGTTGAGCTGGTGGTGGAGTCTGAACGTAGAAGAAAGTAAGTTCATGACGAACTTTACCTATTTCCAACAGTGCTTCTCTACTGTAACTAAATGTTCTGTGTATTTGTTGTATATACAAAATGAACAATAAAACTATAATAAATACTAAATAGCGTCGGTTGCCAGAGGAACACACAAAGACGTCTGCCACGGTGGGCGCCATCTTTAGTATGTCTGCGTGCACGATGCATTCCAATCGTTCACTTCAAAGAGCTCTTAGAGCCGCATCGTTTGCGAATGACACATCACTAGTTTTTTGTTTGCCTGCTGCCAGTTACTTCCCCTGGAGGCTTTAGTTTTGTCCGTGTCTTTTTAAGTTTCCTTTGTTATTTTCCTCCTGTCTCTCTACGATTAAGTTTTGCCTTGTCACAGGTTGAGTATTCCACTTTGTTTTCTGTTATTTATTCTTCTGTTTTTACGTGCACAGACATTTTGGGGGGCAAGTGCTCAGGGGGGGGGGGGGGGGGGGGATTTGAAGGGCACTTTTTAGCGCAAATAAAAAAAAATTACAAGCACATGTTGAATGAAATTTGACTTTTATTTGTAACATTCTCTAAACGTGAGTTTTCAATGGACAAAAGTCACGCAGCCAACTGATAAAATTCATATCCAATATTAACTATATACAGTCATGTCCTTCAGTTAACTTCTGTTTACCCTCCACTGTCTGCGGGCCTTTTTGCATATATTTTACAATTTAAATCAATATAGTCCTACAATTAAGACAGTAAAAAGACCAAAAAGTACGAGAAGGAGTTATAGGCTACTGAGTGAGGTTGAGTATTCCACTTTGTTTTCTGTTATTTATTCTTCCGTTTTTACGGTTGAGCTTTATTTTATGCGTCTTCTGTGTGTGAGTATACGTGCATGCAGATTAGTTTCGCCGTCACTTAGTTCTGTCTGCTTTAGTCTGCATGTCATGGTGACAACCCCTTCTTATGGCCGTGTCGCTACGTTGTCTGCGTGCCATTATGTCCATGTTTGTAGTTCCGTGGGTGTGGGTCGTTTGTGAGCGTGTTCATTTCAGGTCTCTCCACATTTCCTCTCTCTCCACCCTCTCTTTTACCCTGTTAAATAGTAATTCAGGAAAGCATGCTTAAAATAAAGCTGGAAACAATATTTTAAATACAAAAGACTGTGCTAAAACAAACTACATCTGGCATTATGTTGCTAGTCTTCGTACTAAAAACATGTGTATTTTATTAATAATGTGTTTATTAGGCATTGTTTTCCATACCGCTTGTATTGTCTTCTCCCATCTCCTCTCCTCTCCAGTTCTACTCTGTTCTCCTCTCCTGTTCTCTCCTCTTTCCTCTCCTGTTCTCTGCTCTCCTCTCCTGTTGTCTGTTCTCCTCTCTAGTCCTCTGCTCTCCTCTCCTGTTGTCTTTTCTCCTCTCTAGTCTTCTGCTCTCCTCTCCTGTTGTCTGTTCTCCTCTCCTGTTCTCTGCTCTCCTCTCCTGTTGTCTGCTCTCCTCTCTAGTCCTCTGTTATGAAATGAAATGTGAAATGTGTTATCTTCTTCTGTTGTCTGTTCTCCTCTCTTGTTGTCTTGTGTTGTTCTCATCTCCTCTCCTATTCTCTCCTCTCATCTCCAGGTCTGTTCTCCTCTCCTCTGCTCTCCTCTCCTGTCCTCTGCTCTCCTCTCCTATTCTCTCCTCTTCTCTCCAGGTCTCTCCTCTCATCTCCTCTCCTCTCCTCTCCTATTCTCTCCAGGTCTCTCCTCTCCTGTCCTCTCCTCTCCTCTCCTCTGTTCTCCTCTCCAGTTCTCAGGTTGTTCTAAGTCACTTTGCTTTTCTCCCTCTTCTGTACTCCCTTTCTTGTCTGTGGTATTAGGAAATAAATCACAATACTTGAGATTTGAACAAACTAACAAACCCTAACCCTCAACTATTAAAAGTAAATTTTTTTTGCAACATTCATTCATTTATGCATTTAAAGTTTTATTTCATTCATTTATGCATTTAAACATTTAAAGTTTTCTTTTAAAAGCACTTGATAAAGTAAGTGGTGATATGCTGTGCTGTGTAAACTCAATAAAGGATTGTTTATTAGCTGATCAGTTGGCTCCAGTGGAAAACACACAATTTTAGGGCAGTGACCAGGGTTAAGAAACTGCTTTAAACTACCATCATAAAGTATTGTACTAAATTCTGGCTATCCAAAACGTCCACCTTCTAGCTAACTAGTTAACTGCTAGTTAACTAAATGGATTTTCATTCATTATAGCTTACAGTCCTTCAATCCTAAATTATTAAACACAATTTGAAAATGAAATAGTTATTAGCTTATCAGGTACATCACGGCATGTTGAACATACTAACTATAACTAGCTATAACATAACTAGCTATATAAGGTTTTTTCCTCAAACCTTCACTACCTAAGCTATCTAGGTTAACTAGCTAGATAGGTTAACTAACTAGGTTAGCGAACTAATTCCGAAGCTGACTAGTGACAAACTGCATTTTATTAAGCACACAGTGGGTTTGATCTGTGTGTTTTTAACCAGCTATCAGATAGCTCCACAAACAATGTCATCACAGTTTACATGGTTCACTACCGTTACCTTTCTCCTTGAAAAAACGCTGTATATCCATTTTCTTTCACCGTCAGCTACCTGCAACCTGCTGCCAAAAATGGCTAGAGCGCATGTGCGCTCCCCCTCAGGGGTGGGGGTGGGCTCTCTTCCGCGCCCGCAAAACCAGCAAGCTGATTGGCTGTTTCTCCTGAAAGGCGGAACTTTATCCTTGAGGCGGCACTATGATTGGCGTTAAGAGATTTCCTATTCTCACAGCAGCATTGGCCTCCTCATTAATAGTACATCTGAGCGAAAAGGTTCGGGGCTACTGGATAATCATTCGGGGCTGAAGCCCTGGAAGCCCACCCCAGGCCACGCCCCGGAATATGATTATTATTATTATTATTATTATTATTATTATTATTATTATTAATAATAATAATAATAGTAATAATAATAATAATACTCTGCTTCAAATAATGAACTGAATAGAGGTTAGGGTTAGAATATTTAAAATAATAATAATACTCTTCAAATAATGAACTGAAGTAGAGGTTAGGTTTAGAATATTTAAAATAATAATAATACTCTACAAATAATGAACTGAAGTAGAGGGTATAGCACATTTGATCTCCAACAAACAGAACCACCAAATAGCATAGCCTAAAGCAGGAGGTTGCAATCCAACCTGAAGCTCTATATTTAATCATTCATCATCCTCTCAGAAGCATCATGGCAGTTATTGAAGATGAGGCTGTAATCTGTTCCTCCTGCCTTCACAAAGTCAGACACGATCTTACTCCCGCCAAAGTTTTTGGTTTCAATGATCTGCTAGCAAAAAACAAACAAAAGAATTAAAAGATGACAACAAACAGGACAAATATAATTTAATGGAGGACACTGATCCCATCTGAGTCTGGGTTAGAGGTGTTCAGGAGGGTTAGGGCTAGAGGGTAAGAGGTTAGAGGTGTTCAGGAGGGTTAGGGCTAGAGGGTAAGAGGTTAGAGGTGTTCAGGAGGGTTAGGGCTAGAGGGTAAGAGGTTAGAGGTGTTCAGGAGGGTTAGGGCTAGAGATGTTCAAGAAGGTTAACACTAGAGGGTTAGGGTTAGAACAGGAGTGTCGAAATTAGCATGTGAGGGGCAAATTTGGTGAGCTGAACATGTGAACCACATTTGCCCCACAGGCCACACTTTGGACACCCCTGGGTAAAGGTTTAGAGGTGTTCAGGATGTTTAGAGTTAGTGGGTTAGGGTTAGAGGTCTTCAAGAGGCACTGTGATCCGACCTTCCAGTTGGAGCTCATGTGTCTGGCAGCCACCACCACCGTCTGGGACGAGATTCCATAACCATCTCCCTTATGCACCAGCCAGTTAGTCCCGTCTGCCAGAGTCACTCTAGGACAGCAGCCAGACAGTGAACAACCAGTGAAAACATAGTTGTAAACTTAGAAAAAAGAAACAGGTGTGTGTAACACTGTCAGAGGGGTAATCACAGTTGTATGCATTTTTATGCATTTCAGCAAGCTTTACCTCACTCCAGAGTGACTTAGTTTGCCTGCTTGAAAAGACAGCCCTTCTAACGGTCTTGTCATTCGGTCAGCTTTATACACTTTGGAGTTGTACAGCTTTGTCAGGTCTGACATTTTCGAAAGGTCATAATTATAGGAGTTTTTTGACCCTGAAAAAATGTGAGCAAATGTAAAATCAATTAGATTCAACATAACCTGTAAAACTGCTTTCTGAATAGAAATCTGTAAAACTGCTCTCTGAATAACTTTTGCAGTGTGAATTTAGCACAAGACCAAGGGCAAAATATTATAAACACATAAATAATTAATAAATCTAAATAAGCATTGAAATAATATGTATAATAATTTATATTATATTATATTTATAATAAACCTATAAAAAAATGACGTATAATGTCTTGTTACCGCACCAGTGCCCCAGGAACACTCTGTAAGCAGCAGTAGAGTGGTGAAGGTGGTCAGTGACAGAACAGCTGAACGCAGCATGGCTGGACACACCAGAACACTGCACTCGTCTGTGTAGAGACTGTCAGTTCAGCACAGCACTGTGTATTTATACCCAGCAGAGCTCTCTGTTTCTCCCACAGTCTGGGAAGATTCTTCATTGTTTTCACTCTATTCAAACAAATGTGTCATGCACAACCTCAGTCAGGGCAAAGATCAGGAGTTGCACAAGTCCTGGTAGCTGTGTACACTCTTAGTGCTGGGAGAGTTGGCACTATATGCAAAAACAATCATGTCTGTCTGTTACACCTTTAATCACTGCTGGCATGAGCTAATGATGTTTGTGTGTCTCTGTCTAGAGTGACTGGGGGCAGTGGGGAGTGTGGTGGAGTGCTGAGGGGTGACGTGGGATTATTGTGGGGTGTCTTGGTCCATAGTGGTGTGTTGTGGGGCTGAACTGCTACAGCTATCAAGCTTTCAATTTCACTGTGGAAATTCCAGCCTGGTGAAAAGCCACAAACATTGTGAAATAGTTTTGGAAGATGATGCTGGTTTGTTGATAAGAAATGCAGCAAGCAGATTTATTTATTTATTTAACCCCCTCCATATTTAAACCCCTCCGTTCTACCCCTTGTCATTGGTCATTTTGCGTTAGTCTTCCCTTGCCTTCATACCTGTTGGATTCCTGTTTCTCTTTTTGGTTTGTTCTCTGGTTATTTCTAGTGGTTTATGTTTTCCTCCCCTATTGCCCTGGTTGTAGTGATGGGTAAATGAGGCGTCATGAAGCGTTTCGAAAACTGTAATGATACAACAAACAAATAATGCTGAATAACATGCCTGATGTGGATGCAGACAGCTGTTGTGAAGACGGTCCAGGCTGGGGCTCATTTGTCCGTCCGATTACAGATGCACATTCGGACCGCAGTCTACTGATGGCCTCATTGCCCTTGGAGGAACTGAGGAACCCGAGTGATTTAAATCTGGGGTCTAGAAGTGTTGCTAGGGTCAACACACTTAATGACTCCAGACTGGAAGCAGTGTCTGTGACTCGACGCTTCAGGTGTTCATGTAGGTGTATGGCTGCCTGTGTGTGCAGGTTTGAAGCATTACGCTCTAGTGCAAGATAGAGCATTTTCATCATCGGGATGACCTTTGACCCTGACACTCACCTCTCTTCAGACAACTCCACTATAGCTTGATGGAAAGGTGCAAGCACAAGAAGTGTTTCTCCTATGATGGTATGCTCATCAGCTGTAAGTGGAGACAAATCTGTTCTTAGAGAGGCCAGAGATACCCACACTGGCTCCCTCTCATCATGCAGCCTTGACAGCATTTCATATGTGCTGTTCCAGCGTGTTGGCACCTTATTTATAAGTTTCAGGGTTGGTCAACCCATCTGTTGCTGCACTTGATCAAGCTTCTCCTTGGCTGTAGTGCTTGATCTGAAGTGTGTGACAATGTGCCGAGCTTTGTGCCTGATGGATGCAAGTGTGGGGATCTGATCACATGATTTACTAACTAATAAATTGAGAGTATGTGCAATGCAAATTGAGTGCTGAATATGGAGCTGTCTAGTGGAACTGATCATGTTTGGTGCTGCATCAGTCACAAGACACTTTACTTTATTGGTTATGGCCCAGTCCTCCATTATGACTCTTTTGACTTCGGCCAAATTGTCAGCAGTGTGACTTTGTGGAAAGTATTGTACTCTCAACACAGATGTATTCTCTCTGCAAATTCTCATTAATGTAGTGACAGGTAAGAGCCAAATAAGCCTCCATGTTCACAGATGTCCACATGTCAGCCGTTATACTGACTGCCACAGCTCGCTGTACTTCCATTTTCACTTGTTCACGTTCCTCCTTGTACTTTTTTCTGTCGTCTCCATTTTGTTGTCTCATATTCTTGTCTCACTATATTACCCCTTCTGTATTTTGTGTAGTCCCTCTCTGCCTCCTCTGCATAAGTGTAGTGTTGTTAAGTGTAGTGTAGTGTTGATAAATATTCATTACATTGCATTTTGCCTTCTACAGCGTCCCATTGGGTAGCCGATGAAGCCTTACTGTGACCAGATTGGTGGAACACGCCAATGCTGATTGTCCACGGCCAGAGGGCGATTAACAGCAGCAACGAGTCCACCTATGGATGTAGTCAGAAAACACAAGGTGCACTCCATGCACGTAACACACCCCCCGAAAAAGAGAAGAAACATACAAAAGACATCACCCATCTGACACTACTGTACGATCTCCGCCACACGGGATAGAGCATCAGCAATGATATTATCCGTCCCCTTTTTGTGTCGTATCTCCAAATGGTAGTCAAAGTCAAATTTATTTATATAGCACTATTCACAACACATGTTGTCACAAAGCAGCTTTACAGGATTTACATGGTTAACAATACTATGGGTCCATATCCCTAATGAACAAGCCAAAGGCGACAGTGGCGAGGAAAAACTCCCTATAGGGTGGGGATTAGGAAGAAACCTCGGGAGGACCAAGACTCAAAAGGAAACCCATCCTCCATTGGGCGGCCCGTTAACACAAGTCCGTGGTCGCGGGATGGTTTCAAAGTTCCACAGCAACAGTCAAGGCTCCTGTTCCCCGACCAAGCCGCCTCAGTCCCCTCGGTGCAGGTGGTGGGCCTCAAGCGGGCCAGCACCAGCACGGCTCTCTGTGGCAACGGCTCATCCAACCCCGGCATCAGCACATCCACCGGCAAGCCAGACCATCCCCCAGGTGCCTGCAGGTGCCTGTTTCCTGGATTAACCTGGATTAGTCCTGGATTAACAGAGCCCACCGCATCAATCGTTGGTTTTGGTTGTACATTCTGGACAGAAATACTAAGGGGTTATGGTCAGTGTACACAACAACTGGAAAAAGAGAAGACTCAACATAGACATTAAAGTGTTGCACAGCCAATAACAACGCCAATGTCTCTTTTTCGATCGTCGAGTAATTCCACTGATGTTTGTTAAACATGTGTGAGTAATAATAAACAGGGTGACGAATTTCATCCACGTCATCCTGGAGAAGAACAGCTCCAGCACCGGAATCACTAGCGTCCACTTCAAGAATGAAAGGACGAGTACAATCAGGGGCAGTGAGTACAGGGGCCTCTGTAAGCAACACCTTTAAACTAGTAAAAACATGTTCAGACACAGGAGACCACTCAAACGTTACAGAAGGACTCAACATCTGAGTCAGAGGCACCACGACATCAGAAAAATTATGACAAAACCTCCTGTAGTACCGAGCCATACCCAGGAACCGTCGCAAACTGCGCCGAGTCTTGGGTGTTGGAAACTCCAATATAGCTGCAACCTTTGCCTCGTTAGGCCATATTTGCCCACTCCATACTTGCATGCCTAAATATGAGACGGTGGCTTGTGCGAACACACACTTGGCTAAATTCAGGGTCAGTCCAGCTTGTCTAAGCCGGTCAAACACATCACACAAAGCAGACACATGTTCTATCCAAGTCGAGGTATACACGATGACATCGTCTAAATAAGCAGAACAGTTTGATACACCACTTAAAACTGTATTCATAAGACGCTGAAACGTCGCTGGAGCATTTTTAAAACCAAAGGCCATCACGGTATACTGGAGAAAATGATCAGGAGTAACAAAAGCTGAGATTTCTGATGCCTCTGACGATTTTGCCAATATCCTTTGAGGAGGTCTAGTTTGCTGACATATTTGGCAGTGCCAACGTTGTCTATACAGTCATTCATACGAGGTAAAGGATAGGAATCGACAACCGTAAGAGAATTGACTTTCCGGTAGTCAGTACAGAATCTATATGTCCCATCTGGCTTAGAGACCAACAAACATGGTGAGCTCCAAGGGCTCATACTAGGTTTTGCAAATCCATGCTCTTTTCTCATAACATTCCTCTTGCTCATTCTAGCGCGATAAGGAGGCTGTTTTATTGGGGTAGGATTAGCCAGCTTAATATCATGATGGATCAAGTTAGTCTGAGTTGGGACATCATTAAAAAGATCTAAAAACTCATCGACCAAATGGAATAAATCACCTTGTTGATCAGCAGCTAAATGACTTAAAACAGAAGGCAATTCAAGCAAACTCTGAGAGTTAAGCAATCTGGCAGAACCAACTGATGGAGAGTGCAGTAATAACTCATCACCTTTGTCTTGTAAAGACTCACGTGACGAAGACACCAGGGCAACCTGAACTACTTCAGGAGCAAGAGCTTCGGGAGTATTCCTAGAATGATAAAGCTTCAATCTGTTGATATGGCAAACACAAGACGTCTTCTTCCGATCAGGAGTACGGATCACATAATTGGTGTCATTAAGCCGGTCTTGCACCACATAGGGACCAGAAAACCGTGCCAACAGAGATGATCCTGGAACAGGCAATAAAACCAACACCTCATCACCCGGATGGAATTCACGTGACACAGCACATCTGTCATAAGTCTCCTTCATGTGTTTCTGCGTTTTCTGTAGGGACATGTCTCAAGCCCTATACAACCGATCTCTTAATGCGTGAACATATTCAGACACAGACCTTTGCTTTAGAGTCTCATCTGCAGACACTAACGACTCTTGTAGGACTTTCAAAGGGCTCCGGACTGTGTGTCCGAACACAAGTTCAGCGGGGCTAAAAGACAATGATTCTTGTACACTTTCACATTAACAGCAGCAACGAGTCCACCTATGGATGTAGACAGAAAACACAACGTGCATTCCATGCACGTAACACCTGACTACGACAAACGTTACACAGAGTAGATACATGCGACCACCCAGCACATATGTGCTGGGTGGTCGCATGTATCTACTCTGTGTAACGTTTAGACTTTTTGGGATTCCTGATGACAGTGTCTGATAGGGGCCCCAGCACATATATCCACCCAGTACATATAGGTCAAAATCCAAAAACAGAACAGAGTGTAACGTTCTGCGCTGGGCAGAACAGGGAGGCGGACACAAACGCTGAGACAGAGGTAATGGAGGGGAAATGTTACATGGTCCTGCCTCCCTCCTATCAGTCATGTCTTCTGTTTTGTTATCTGTATGTTTGTCTTTTATTTTGAAATTCCTAGTTGTCTCTGTCTTCAGTCCCCTGCCTTGTTCTTCGCCTCTCGTTATTGCTTTCTGGTGTGTCTTGTTGAGTTCCTTGTTTGGTCAGTGTAGGTACCATGCTAAACCAGCAGGTGGCAGTACCACTGGAAACACATGGAACAAGCTTGCTTTGACGGAAGTAAGGGTGTGTCTACAGTTCAGGTGTTTAAATACCCTGAACAGCCATTCATCTCTCTCTCTCTGGTTTGACCGAAACGAGGTTAGACCTATTAAAGAGAGGCTCCGTAATATCTCCCTCTCTGGTTTGACTGACACCGAGGTTAGACCTATTAAAGAGAGGCTCCGTCATCTCTCTCTCTCTGGTTTGACCGACACATAGGTTAGACCTATTAAAGAGAGGCGCCGTAATATCTCCTTCTCTCTCTGGTTTGACCGACACATAGGTTAGACCTATTAAAGAGAGGCTCCGTAATATCTCTCTCTGGTTTGACTGACACCGAGGTTAGACCTATTAAAGAGAGGCTCCGCCACTTCTCTCTCTCTCTCCGGTTTTCTTTGAGAACACGCGAACTTTGCAACGACTAACAGCAAACAGCTGAAAGTCGTACTACTTAATTAACGAGCCCGAGTTACGGTGCAATCTAACCAGTAACCGATCAACGGTACCGCGACAACAGATTCACCTAACTACTTCAATCAAGCTTGCTAACGCGGCCACACGGACTGAAACAAAGGCGATCAATTCCCTGTTGTTAAACCGTGAACGAGACTCTCATTCCTGGACGATTCCCCAGCACACCTGGACGACATCGCTTTTAATCAACGAGGAGTTGGCGGTGGAAATTCCCTCCTAATTCCAGGAGAATTCAGGGAGGACGAGGAAACCACCCAAAACACTCAACACGTGAGACTCTTACCGCTGGGCATAGTTTATAGAAGGGCAAAGTTACTTGAACTGCAGAGTTAACCAAGTTTTCTGTTAATACATTCTGAATGTTTAACTTTGTCATAAACTTCGTTAAGATTTGTACACACAAGTTCTCCACCTGGCATGCAATCTCCATGTTTTATCTTCTGAATATTTGACAACTTGTTCCCATTCTCAGACACACTACATTAATTTTTGGTTAGTAAGCCAGCGCCATTACTCTTTGTTCGGACCACGTTGGAATAAACCAGCTGAGCTCATTAACATAGTCACGCTGCTCTACTGTTTAAAGTCGGCGCCATTTTAGTTGCTTTGTTCTCCATAGGAGAACTGAGATTACAACTCCGCCTCCTCACACGCGCACAAGCGCGCACACTTACTCCTCCCCTTTTTTTTTACACACACACACACACACACACACACACACACACTAGATGCTGAGTCTTCACTGTAAATATACTGATCCATGTTGATGCTCTTTGTGTTTTAGAATAGTTGGTTTTAAATAAATGTATCATTTATTTTCACCAAATTGTCTGTGTTGATGTCATTCAAAAGTGGTTGTTGCCAAAACCTCCAAAGAATTCATTGTTAAATCCTTCAGATACCAAACCATTCATTACCTTTAGTTGATAACTAAACTTGTGGTTCTGGTATAATTAGAATATGAGACTGATTCTAAAATTAATGAGACTGATTAATAATTAAGGTAAAACAAATTATATCTACTTTAAAGGATTAGTAGGTGAAACCCCTACATAATTGGTACCCCGTGTGAGGGATAGTTGCTTGGCTTCAGTTGTAACTGCGACAACGACTGCGCAGTAACAACCGCATAGTTAAAGGTATATACACCCATCCCGCCACTAGGTGGCGCCAAAATCTAAAAACAAAGGTTTTGTTTCATATACACTCATCCATACCGGATAACACTAGATGTAATTTCAACACATAAATACATCACATTTTCCCTAAGAATAACAACTAACCATACTTCTCTAATTTGATCAGTGCTAATTAATGAGCAACCACTTTTTACTGTCAAATCTTATTAATTAGGACTTTTGTTGATCACATCTGGGGTGTTGTTATTCAGTAACCATTGACTGGTAATGAATTAACTAAGTTATATTGATAAGCATTGATGTTTTGATATACTGATGTTGATTGAATTCAGAGTAGCCTTTTCACCTAACTGAAAGTTCGGTTGCTTGCTCCTGTTGAATAGAATTTAATGCTGGTACACATCACAGGAGGTAGCTAGCGTGTGTGCTAACTGTAGTCCACCCTTGCCGCAACTAGAATAGATCCCTTAGCCGCTCCAGTACATTGGGTTTGCAGAAGTTGCTGCTCCTCGCTTGTTGCCCTATTTGATATAGTCAAGGCTTGGTGCTAGCTTCATATTCCCTTTTAATACACTGCTTATGGTTTCTATTTGAGACATTCAAGGCTTGGTGCTAACGTCCTACACCGTTTGAGTACATTGCTGGTCCCCATCTGATAGATTCAAGGTTTGCTGCTAGCTTCAGATTCCTTTTGAGTACATGCTTGTTGTCGTTTGACCTAGTCAAGGCTTAGTGCTGGTCCTATACACATTGAGTACAGTGCATAGCCTGCTTGCCCCTAGAAGAACTGAGCCCTAGTCATAGGCCTGAGAATGAGCACAGCATCAGCATCCCGACGCAACTCTGGGGAGCAACCCCAGCTACCCCCTCACATCTCCCTTCCCAACCTGATCAGCCAACTCATCCGGCTGCCTGATGAAGAGGAGAACAGCATCCAGCAATATTCCAGGGAGGACTGTGAGAGGAAGATAGGTGAAATGGTGGCTTTTATCCAGCAAGCTTCTGAGGTCAACATTCAGGAGGCCATTGGTCGAATATTCCTGCTCTTCCACAAGAAAACCAGGATGGAGCTAGATGCCCTGCAGGAGGAGGTGGATGACCTGACCAGTGCGCGACAGAGGCAGGAGGATGCCGGCTCGGGAGGTGAGAGCGACCTGGAAGTGAGGTCCATAGTGGAGGCAGTCAGCAGGATGTCCCTTCGCTCCCAGAACCCCAGAGATGGCCATGTCGTGCCTCCCCTGGAGCCAATACCATCTCGCTGGGACTCACGAGGTACCAGACAACCCAGCCTACGCCTCAGTCCGCCACGGCCAGCAGTATCAAGGACTGCTCCACGCCACCACACGTCAGGTTATGACTCAGAGGAGGAACACCCTGAAGAGCTCCGCCCAATACGGGCTCCCCGAACCCCCTCCAGGGTTCTCACGTCCCGCCACGCGCCTGAGAGACCCCGAACTACGCATCAGCACTACTCCTCCTCCATGTCCCCCTTTTTCTTCTCACCCCCACGACGAGAGTCAACTCGCTGCTCCTACCGCTCTGACGCTCAGCACCAGGAACAAGTTCGCTTTGCTGACCAACAGCAGAAGGGCCTCCTAGATGCGCGGAGAGCTGCACACTCCAGACCTCCCTACCAGGACTTCAGAGACTACGGTCCTGATGACTACTCCCCGGAAAGAGAAGAGCCCCTGCACCACGGCAGATATGACGGACGCATCCTCCAGTCTCCTCAGCGTGGCAGGTACGAGCCACATCACTATAGCTTCGCCCGAGAACCAAGACCTAGTGATGCCCCACGCCTGAAGCAGCTGGACGCCCTCGCCAAAGACATTGAGCGCTTTGATCCAGAGAAGCGTGACCACAACATTGAAGACTACCTCAGAGAGATAAGGCACTGTCTTTTCGACCTACCTCACTCCACCCACAGAGAGAGAGTCAAGTTAATCTGGAAGACGACTTCCAGATCAGTCCACGCATTCATAGAGGCCCAGCCAGCGGACACCCGTGACGACTTTGACCTGCTCTGTGAAGCCCTAGCAGAGGAATACTCCCCTTTTGCAGATGAAACCTCTGCGACCATTTCAGCCATCCAAATTAAGCATGGCCGCCACGAACATCCCCGCGACTTCTACACTCGCCTGAGACACGCCTACTTCCAAGGAAGAAATGGCCCAGGACTGGAAGAAGACAGAGCCTTCAAGTCACTCTTCCTGCACAACCTGCATCCATGCGTGCGCACCCACGTGACTCTCCTCACCCGGCAAGGTGACCCATCCATGCGTGACATTCGGAAGATGGCACAGATGGCCTGGGAGACAATCGTCCGATCGGTGGATAAGAGAGAAGAGAATCCCCAAGTACTCGCCGTGCAGAACTCCGCGAGCGAACCCATAGAATTGGAGGGCGCGGAAGTACCAAATGGTAACCGTGTCCACCATGGGGCTAGCCTGTCTCACCGCTCCCACTTGGAGAAAAAGCCAAGGGATTGGAGAGACGGACACAAACAGTCCAAGGGGGGTGATCTACACCAGTCAAGGGCACCCCAGAAGAGCCGTGGCAACCACTACTCCTCCCATGAGCCTAAGCGATCACCTAGAGAGAACAGATGGGAAAACCAGGATCGGACCTCTCGACGCCAAGAACACAGAGACCGAGGCAGAGGTCTAGAGACCGAGTCACAAGCCACTGCTGAATTAAGGACAGAGCTTCAGCTTCTCAAGGATACGATCACAAAGATGTCTCAAGAGAAGGACATGAACACCATCCGACCGACCAAGGACCGTGAGAAACGCTCTTGTGAGGATGGAGGCCCCTCGGTCGCATGACTAGGCCGAGAACCCTCCTCACCGCTATCCTGGATCCATCTCATTGGCTGGGGAAAGGGACCATCAAGCGAGAACGCATGGTCACCAACTGCGGAACAACCTTCACCCATTCTTTCTGCTTCTTCCTCCCCACTCCTGCAGTTCCTGGGAGACCTGGTCCAGAAAGGCAGCGCCCAACACATCTATACCAGTGTCCTCCTAGAAGATCACCCAAGTTTCAATACGCTGTTGGACACCGGATCGGAGATCAGCCTCATATGCACCGACACATTCTCCACCGTGAGACAGGCCTCACTCGCCATGGGGAGATGCCTCAACATTGAGCCCCATCAGCTTAGCATCACCTGCTATAGGCAAGACCACGCCCCAACCAAACAGAGAGCTTGGTTGGAGTTCAAACTCCCAGAGATGAAGAAAACCTCTAAATTTGACGCGGAACAGCTGCTCATCAGTCAAGACCTGCTCGATAGGCTGGCTCCTCTGATTGACTGTTGCAATGTGCAGTTACGGACCCAAGTCACAGTTTGTAAGCCTGTCAGTGACAGGACCAAGACATACAACTGTGACTGGAGAACAATTCCCCAAGCATGTCGGGTGGTAAACGGGTTGAACTTGACTGTCCCAACTAGGTCGGCTAGCGTTCCGTTTCGACTCATGGTCTTGAGAAGACAGAAGTTTGACTACCCAGGGGCTTTCTTTCATCCCGCACCGTGGTTCCTTGAGCTGAACCTCACCACATGTGGAACTCCTCTCCTTGAATTGACCAGTCGTTCAGCTTACCTTCTGGTACAGAATCCCACTAACTGTACTATCCAGGTGCCTGCTCGTACAACGTTGGGCTATTTGATCGACAGCACATTCCATGACTTTGAGCTGTCCATCCCCGTGATTGGTGAGTTGCCAAGGCTGCTTGAGGGACCCCAGATTCACGACGACGTGTTCTTTACCCTGCCTTCGAGAATGATAGCCATCGTTCCAGACAGGATGCCAGGCTCGATTTGTCGAGTTGATCTCAGTAAGAGGAACGAGATGCTTGTGTATGCAGTCATGCATAGTAGTCAGACCCAACCTTCTGTGAATGAGCTGACCACTGACCTTCCCAAAGAACCTTACCCAGGGTTTGAGGAGGAGATCCGGCAGCAACCCTCTGAAGAAGCTGATATCCTGACAACAGACCTTAATCAACAAAAGCTGCGAGGACCGGGAAAAGCACTGCAGGGCATGATCATCTTACTCAACGCTACCGCCCAGACCTTTAATCATCTATACCATGTAGTTGAGTCAGAACTTGTAGAGCTCAGTAGGGTTAAACAGTTCCTACAGGATGCACTGAATGAGGTTAGTTCCTCGATAACTAGCCTGAGCAAGGGTAGGATACCTCCTTACTCTGTCCCCATTGAAATAGTCGGAGGCATAAAGTCAGCAACTGTCATCACAGATGGAAAGTGCAAGGCCCTTATGTCAAGTAAGGGTGATGTCACCGAAACTAGAGTAGAAACGGCAGGTGACGGGTGTCTTGTTAACACACCCCAGCATGAGGGTGTAATGACGTATGAACGCCATGACACGGCTATGAGGATGAGGCTCCCAAACCAGACTGTACTCATTAGGGTCCCACCAGGGGCCACTATACACTTAGATGACGCTGTCCTGTACCATCTCAGTTCTAAAAGATACGAAACAGAAATTGAGTTAGTTGATGTCTTTAGAGGCCATAGTTTGCACCTAGGAGATGCCCTTCAACAGCAGCTTCTGCTGGAAGGGACTAAAACAGTGCAGGTCAGCCTGGACGAATCAGGGATCCAGACAACCTGGCTGAGCCCCATAGCAAGGAGGCCTGTGGGTCAGTGGAACCTGGTTAACACAGCTGTCCTTGGCCTTGTCTTCACCGGTTGGGTCATAACTGCAGGCGTCTGCCTGATGCTCCTGAGGTACACCCAAGCTCTAAATGCTCTAATTGACTCACTCACTAACACTCCTCAACACCTTCGCCTTCAACCACTTGAGGCACCTCTTCCTTCCCCTCTAAGGGTAACTACCTTGACAAGGCAGTAGACCCTGACCGTTCCTCTCCACATTTGTATAAACCCATACCACCCATACCTTCATTTCCATGTAGAAAGATGCCACACCGACACTACCTAGTGCAGGTGTAGTTAGTTGCTTATAGTTTGTTGTAGATTTTGATTGCCTTTTACTTTCTTTTTCCCTCTTTATGTGTTTTTCCCCAATATTGCATGTGATCTGCACAGACGTTAGAGTAGATATTCTGCCCAGATGATACAGTCTAAATGTTCTGCCCAGATGTCAGTCATCACTTCCTGCCCAGTGTCATGTTTCATGATCTGTCCAGATGCTGTCAGTTTTGAATTATGTAGGTCAGCCGACCCAGGAGTGAAAAGGACACTGCATGGACATTGACAAGGCGCTGGGGACCAAGGTGGACGCTCACTAATCGGCGCCTGCTGTGGATAACAGGTGAACAGCGTGCTCTGAGGGCTCTACAACTTCACCATCAGACCAAGGGGGGAATGTAGGTACCATGCCTCCACAGACAAAGGAAGGGGGGGTGCTCCCCCTAGGTGCATGGCCCACGTCAGGACGGATGTGGAACTACGTCATCAGACGAATCCCCTTTAAAAGGGGGGATCCCCCTTTGTTCGTTCTCTCTACCTGGCTGCATCAAAGTAGCTACCTAGAGACGAAGAGCGCGCACACCTTCGGGAACAAAGCGGTATTGGTTCTGCACTCGAACCCTGTGCAGCACGCGACGCAAGAAGTAACTAGTTCGCTACTTTTATTTCTTTTGCGGAGTTCGCTAAAACCAATCGCTTCAGCTAGCCGACGATTAAGAACTGTTTGAACATTCGCGCGACGGCCGGACCTCCGCGAGTTCATCTTAACGTCGACAGCGACCACTTCCCCGGGACACCACGCAACGGACCATCGAGGGACCGCCGATTGAACGGCCACCACAGCTTCCCCTGGACGGAGCAACGCGATCCAGCGGAACCTTCTTCACGAAAGCGCACGAAGGAGTCCTCCTCAAGAGGCTACCTGGCCTACTGCGCGGGCCGCGGACTGAACAACTCAAAGTAAGACTGTGCATCTGGGCAGACTTAGAACAATATCTTGTTTTACTGCTTTCTGTGTGCTTAGATCGATGCTTTGTGAACGCTTGTTTGCAGTGGTGTTTATAATCACGTTCATGTTAAACCGTACTCTGTTTAAGGCTTAAAGAGATATTCTGTTCAAAGCTTAAATAGGTATTCTGTTTAAACTTGTTCGATTATTCCCACTGATTCTTTTATTTCGTATAACTGTTAAACGTGTGTCCCACTATACGCTCGTTGGGGCTGTATAGTGACCGACGATACCGTGTCTTAGTTGGAGGAAATTTGCGTTGTTTGTGGCTGTAGTGAGAACTCGGTTTAAGTTTCGCGCCATCGAGTTTCCCTTTGTCTCAAAGATCTCCTCCCCCATACGCACGTACACACGCACGCGCATCCGCGCGCACTCGAAGACACGCACGCGCATCCGCGCGCACTCGAATACACGCACGCGCCTCCGCGCGCACTCGAATACACATCCACACACACACACCCGCATACCTACACACACACACACACACACACACACACACACACACACTAGCCAACCCTCCTGTCCCCTTTGTTTGCTATGCTTTTATTACTATGCTTTGTGATCAATAAATGTTTTTATGTTTAAATACTGTCGTTTGAGTCGTTGCTTCTCTGTTACAACCTGAAGCCAGAACTATTATTTGAACTGTAACCTTCAGATTTATAGTTTGTTAATCAAACAATTTGGGCTACGGGAGTTGACCACAATTAGTGGCGACCTTAGTTAAATGAGTTTATATAAAATTTGGGTAAATTTAACACGGTCTGAACTCCCACCATTTCGTAGGTAATTTTATGAGACTGATTACTAAATAAATTTGGCCAGCACCTACATCAGTGTATTTAAGTCTTGTGTTTAGTCTCTTGTGTTGTCTGTTGTTAGTACCTCTTGCTTGTGTTATTTGGTATCTTTGTTCTCTGTGTCTGTAATATGCGCCTGTTTGTACTCCCTGTTCATTTGTATTCTCTGTTAGTAGTACTTGGTGTGATTTTAGTTTCTCTAGTTATTTGCTTGTTAATGTCTTTCCTTTTCCTTTTTTTAGCCATGTCTCCCCAGTTATTTCTGTTAGTGTTTGGTTCCTTTGTTAGGTGTTTGATTTATTCTTGGTGTCAGGTCTGTTTAAGTTTATCTATTTTGTTAATAAATCTTTGTTCAGTCCGCACTTGTGTCCAGCCCACTCTCCCAGTTCATTACAGGCAAGGCAAAGGTAAAGTAAAAAAGAAAAGAGGTCATCCACATAGAAACTGAATCAGGATAAACACTCGGTATGCAAACTCATAGGAATGGCAATACTTGACAGTGAGCAAGAGGGCTGGGTGGGTTTAAATATGCCTGTCAATCATGATGCCCTAAGGTTGCGACAACGGGGCCGGCCTCTAGGCTGTGGTGCAAGCCGATCAGGATGGGAGGCGTGAAAATCACGGCTGAATTGCGGGCCCCTATCAGACACTGTCATCAGGAATCCCAAAAAGTCTAAAAACATGATTGAAATGGCTTCCGCAGTCTCCATAGCATTAGGAAGTTTGGCTAAGGGTATGAGCCTGCAACCCTTGGAGAAACGATGCATGACCACCAGGATGCATGTGTTGCCCTGTGAGCGAGGCAAGTCTGTAACAAACTCCACAGACAGGTGTGACCAGGGAATAGGCAGGGGCTCCAACAGTCCAGGGGCGTTTGGGAATAGGCAGGGGCTCCAACAGTCCAGTTGGCAGTTGTCTGGGAGTTTTGCTCCGCGCAAACACATCATACCTCCACAAAGCTGGTAACATTGTGGATCATCTTGGGCCACCAGTACTTTCGCCTGAGCAGGCCTAGGGAGTGCTGGATACCAGGGTGACCTGAGCTGGGGGACATATGGACCCACTCCAGGAGCTCAACACGCAAGGTGAGGGGAACATACACCTTACCCCAGGGACAGCCTGCTGGAGGTGGATCCGTAGCTTGAGCCTGTGTGATCTGCTGGTCCAGGTCCCATTGAATAGAGGATACCACAACGGAAGGTGAGAGTCATTGTGATCACACTGTAATTCCGAATAAAATGGCAATACAAGTTTGCAAAGCCCAGAAAACTCTGGAGATCCTTAACGTTACGCGGTCATGGCCAGTCGGTAACCGCCCATTCCTTCTCATCATCCATGGCCACCCCTGAGGGCCAATATGATAGCCTAGAAATTGCACATTTGGTGCACTTTGGTGAAAAGCACATTTCTCCAGCTTAACAAACAACCAGTTATCACATAATTGGGAAAGAACTGTTCTCACGTGATCCTAGTGCTTCTTGACATTGTCAGAATAAATTAAGATATTGTCAATATAAACAATCACATATCTGTTCAGCATGTCACAAAAAATTTCATTCATAAAAGACTGAAATACGGCCGGAGCGTTGGCTAACCCATAGGGCATCATAGTATACTCAATGTCCATTCGCAGTAATAAAAGCTGTTTTCCACTCATCTCCCTATTTTATCTTAATTAAATTGTAAGCGCTTCTGAGGTCTAATCTGGTATAAATTTTGGCTTTCCGGAGTTGTTCTATAGCTGATGGAACTAGCGGCAAAGGATAGTGGTTTTGGTTGTGATAGCATTAAGTCCATGAAAAACGATACAGGGTCGTAGCCCCCCGTCCTTCTTACTCACAAAGAAGAACCTAGCAGCAGCGGGGGAGACTGAAGGACGGATATAACCGGACTGCAGTGCCTCCGTGATGTACTCCTCCATGGCCTTGGTCTCGGGCAAAGAGAGGGGGTAAGCTTCTTTAAGCAGTTATGTATATTTCATTTAAACTGTTTAACTGGAGAGGGGGAGGAGAAGGGAGGGGGCACCACTCACACCACCACATCACCCAAACTATCACAGTAGTATGAGTGGTAGTATGTAGTATTTATTTTGAGCAGGAATTACTCAACATGTACTCTTATGGCTTTATAATAGGGTTGAAGAAGCAACGAGGATCATTGTGCATCCACTGCACTGACAATTCCAGGAATGCTTCCAATTATACAAAAGCCTATTCAGATTTCATGTAATGCATCTTTAGTATGTGGAAATGTTCTATATATTTGTGAATGGCTTTAAAGTCAAAGTCAAATTTATTTATATAGCGCTTTTTACAACACGTCACAAAGCAGCTTTACAATCATATCGGTCCAGATCCCTAATGAGCAAGCCAAAGGTGACAGTGGCAAGGAAAAACTCTCTATAGGGTGGGGATTAGGAAGAAACCTCGGGAGGACCAAGACTCAAGAGGGAACCCATCCTCCATTGGGCGGCCCGTTAGCACAAGTCCGTATTTATAGTTCAAATATACCGTATTTCTATAGTTATAGTTCTAATTCCAGGGTGAGTCATCACAGTCCCTTCAATGCAGATGGTGAGCCTCAGGTAGGAGCTAGCATCAGCATGTCTTCTTGCGTCAATGGCACATCCAACCACGGCATTAGCACATCCACTGGCAAGCCAGACCATCTCCCAGGTGCTTGTATGTAATTGTCTTTGGTAGAAGCAACCAAGATATAAAATACAGGTTAAGTATGTGAACCATACCATACCATATTTATTTATAAAGCACTTTTAAACAACAACAGCTGACACAAAGTGCAGTACAAAATAGAAATAGTAAACAGATAAGTAAAAGACAATTTAAAAACAATTAAGAAAGCAACACAATAAGATAACAGTAAATAAAAATAGACAAACGTTAACGATTCACCACTAAGTTTCGCTAGGTTTGAAAGCCAGGGAAAACAGGTGGGTTTTAAGCCGAACTTTAAAAATGGAAAGTGAAGGGGCCTCTCTAACCTGCAAAGGTAAATCATTCCATAATCTAGGTGCAGCCACAGAAAAGGCTATGTCCCCTCTGAGCTTCCTTTTAGATCTCGGTACTTTCAGTAGCAGCTGGTCAGCTGATCTGAGAGACCGGCAAGGTATGTAGGGGTGAAGAAGCTCAGAGAGGTAAGGCGGTGCAAGGTTATGTAATGATTTAAAAACAAACATAAGAATTTTAAAATGAACCCTAAAATATACAGGCAGCCAGTGAAGTGATGCCAGGATGGGAGTGATGTGCTCTCTCTTTTTTGTTCCTGTCAAAAATCAGGCAGCAGCATTTTGGACCAGCTGCAGACGTGAGAGAAGTGATTGGTTAACTCCCAAATACAGAGAATTACAGTAATCCAGACGGGTTGAAATAAAAGCATGGATCACTGTTTCAAGGTGGTGCCTAGAAAAGATTTCACTGGAGCCAATCGCCTCAAATAATAAAAACTGGATTTAACCACAGCTTTGACTTGGCTGTCCAATTTAAAATCACTGTCGAGTTTAAACCCAAGATCAGTGATAATCAGTTTAAAATAAGCCTCCAAGGATCCCAAGTCAACCGAGGTGGGCTCACAGGGGCCACTGGGTCCAAACATCATTACTTCCATCTTTTTTTCATTAAAATTTTAAAAATTCTATGCCAGCCAGGCTCTGATATCACCAAGACATGTCAGAAGGATTTTTATGGGACAGACATCCTTCTTTTTTAGGGGCAAGTAGATTTGGCAATCGTCAGCATAAAAATGGAAAGGAATCCCATGTCTTCTGAGGATAGAGCCCAGGGGCAGTAAGTATAATGAAAAAAGCAGTGGGCCCAAAATTGAGCCCTGCAGGACGCCACAAGAGAGTGAAGCAACCGAAGATTCATAGTTAAGCATGCTCACGGAAAAAGTTCTCTCCTCCAGGTAAGACCTAACCCACTAATTAGGTTTCAGCTGCAGGTATACAATTTTTTCTAGGACCTTAGAAAGAAGAGGCAGCTTGGATATGGGCCGATAATTTGCCAGCACTGTTGGATCAAGGCCAGGTCTTTTAAGCAGAGGCTGCACTACTGCATGTTTAAAAGTCGCAGGGACCACCCCTGAGCACAGGCTGCTATTTATAATCGCAAGAACAGGTTCCCTTATGCTGATAAAAATTTCTTTAAAAAAACATGGAGGGACAGGATCATGGGGGGAACCTGATGGTTTAATATGGCCAACCACAGTATCTAACAGTGAAGGAGTTACAAGCTCAAACTGATTAAAGACAGCAGAGCAAGGGACCGAAATAGAGGGGTCAAAGTCCGGAGCTGTTATAAGGGCCCTGGTACTAACAACCTTTTCAATAAAAAAATGTAGAAAATTGTTGCACATATCGAGTGACACTTCCAGACAGGTGTTCTGTAGAGTATTTAGCACAGTCAATGGTGTTAAATAACACACGTGGATTATGGCTGTTGGAGGAGATAATATTTTTTCTTGTTTCACTGTGCTCTGGTAGTGACGCCAGCAGTCTTTTAAAATTTGAAGAGACACCTGCAGTCTATCCTTTTCCCACCTGCGTTCCGCTCGGCGACATTTCCTCCTGATAGAACGAGTTCTGTCATTGAACCAGGGTTCAGATTTAGACTTTGGCTGCCTGGTTTTAAGTGGAGCCACCGAGTCAAGAATGGTTCGACAAGAAGAATTGAACCAAGAGCTGAGTTCTTCTGTATTAGTGGAGAAGGAGTCAAATGAACCACAGAGCTGATGAAAAGCAGCAGAAAACTGAGTGGCAGTGGAAGGGTTAATAAGCCTACAGCGCCGTGCAGAAACGCGGGTTTTACCTGTAGTGCGCATCAGACTAACAGTGAATAAAACAGGCATATGATCTGAGAATACAGGGTCAAGAGTTTCCACGTTGGTTACAAACAGACCGCAGGAAAGAACCAAATCCAGTGTGTGTCATGTGTGCTCATGTGTAGGGCCGGATACGGCCTGTACCTGGTTAAAAGAATCGAGAAGGTTTAAAAAGTCCTTTACCAATGGCTTATCGGGACAACATACATGTATATTAAAATCTCCAACAATAAGAACGTGATCATAGTTAGTCATAATCCCAGCTAAAAACTCGGAAAAGTCACATATAAAGTCCTTGTTATATTTGGGGGGGGCGGTAGACAACAGCACAGAACACTGGGTTAACGTGTCTCATCTCGAATGATGTATACTCAAAACAAGAGAATGCGGACTGTAAGATACATCGCTTACATTTATAGTTCAGTTTGTATACAATCGCTGTACCCCCCCCTCTATCGGAAGCCCGGGGGCAGTTAAAACAGGAGCAATCAGGTGGTAACAGCTCAGATAGGGCGCTGTACTCACCAATGTCTCAGTCACGAACATAAAGTCCAGGTCGTGTAAGCTAAAAAAGTCCCGGAGAATAAAAGTTTTATTTACCAGCGACCTACTAGGCCAATCCTGACAGGAGCTGGAGCAAGGGTCTCAACAGGTTGAGAAACCCGGCTCAACGGCCTCAGGTTTCGGAGACATTTTCGACGCATTTTGAGCCGGAGAGTGCAAGAGCGGCGTGGCCGAGAGGATTCAAAACCAATCACGGGTACAAGGCAGGTATCAATAGGATCCAGGAATCGCCGAGGCACATGAAATCCTAATCCATGTCGGGCAGAGGCGGAAGAGTGCACCAAGTAAAACTTCAGCTTCACCAGCCAGCCGCCTCGCTTGCCGCGACGACGATGACGTCTCCGCCTGGAAGGCAGCGCAGGAACCAGCAGGTGAATTGGAATCTCTGAGAGAAGCGGGGGCAAGGTTTGCTGCTCACTAACATCAAACAACACCACGTCCTGGACCGAAGGTTTGAGATCCAGTAACGCTTGGCGATCATACACTAACAGAGACTTAGTTTCATCAATAACGCAGGTCAAAATTACTATGAACACAAAAAAACATGAGAGAGACAGACGAGCAGCCAAACACATCGGCACCATCTTTCATCATGCCTTATAGGTCAACAGTTGAATTTGAACAATTGAATTTAAAAATTAATTTGATATTTAACCAGAAGCCAGTGGAATGCACAGAAAGTAGGACTAATGTGATTGAATTTTCTAGCTTACTTATGCTAGATACAGTATTTAAAAAGAGTCTTGGATTGTTTTTATGTTTCTCTATTTCTCTATCTATTTAAGCCAATAAGTATGAGGATTTTGCCATGTGGAGGGCATGACAATATTTAATAAAGCTGTTTTTCATGACACTATATACTTCTAACTTAGAATTTCGCCATTTACTTTCCAGGATTCACATGGCTCGTTTGAGACTACGCCTGTGATCGTTGTACCAAGGGACCATTCTTCTTGTACGTTATAAGGCTGTGGTCAGAAACAGCCTCGCTCTGAGGAAGTACTGCTAAACTGAACATGTTACAGTTTTTTCTACTGCTAACGTGCGTTTGTCCAATCTGTAGTCACATTTTCAAAACTCTAAACACAGTGAACACAACATCAGTCTTCAGTGGCTTTACTATTAATACAATTCATGTTGGTTTTGCACAAAATGCAGTTATTTTGCATGTTTCTATAATGCTTACATTTTCTATACACACAAGGTTATCCAATAACAAAATTCTGGATCATTTTTGCCTTATTTACAAAAGCTTGTAAAGCTTGTATCAATAAAGAAAACAGGATACAAAACTGAACAGTCTTGTTACGTGTAATGTAAACGGTCTTCAGCGGTTGGCCACATGTTTTCATCCACATCACATCTGATGTTGGCCCTTGCCATGCACCTGGGATAGAAAAGCTTGGTATGCCTGATTCACCCCTGGCAGTCTTCAGCTGAAATGTCTCTGCATCCAGGATCCATTGTATCCAGGAGGGACATTTGGTCATGGGGCCGATGATCATACACCTTCCACCTCCAGACTGAAAAAAGTTCCTTAGTGGGGTTGAGGAAAGGCGAGATGGGCGGGAGGAAAAGTGACATCACTCTTGGATGGTCTATAAACCAGTTTTTGATGACATGAGAATGACAAAATGCTACATTGTCCCATGACAAATGTCCTCGTGTTTCGTCCCACCTGTTCCATTTCTGCTTCTGGAACCAGTCACTGTTATAGGGACCAATCTGGCATTTGTGAAGGACCAAACCAGCACTTGAGATAGCAGGACAAATTGTTATAATTGCTCCTCTCTGACCTAGTACATTACTGTACTTCATTTTATTTCATTGATCTATATGTGCAAAACAAATGTGTATTACAGTAATACCTTTTCAGCTGCCTTTGTTTTTGCAGAACTTTGCATTGTATACAATATTTAAGGTTTTGAACCTTAGGTTTTCATTTTTGACATGCTGTGTGCAAGCTAGAGGTGTATTCAACTAAGGATTTTCATAGTCGAATCTGATTCGTCAGATTTTCCCTTTAGTCGACTAATAGTCGAATGGGGTTTTATTTTTATCTTGAGCATCTTAAACGGAATCTCGTTCTCATTCAGGACTTTTTTCCACTTTAAGTAAAAACCTAAAACACTCAGATAAATGAATAAACATGGTAGGTTGGCTTTATTCAGCTTTTATTTATTTACTTATTTTTTAATGAAATGCTAGAGAACATTAATCGTCAGTGCGCAATGCGCATATCGAACTGTCAGGCACTGTGCAAAATGTCAAAAATATTTTAAATAAAATGTGCCTGCCTGAAAATATTAAAAAAATTGCCACACAACATACAAAAATTATAAGTAAAGGTTCAAGTAACGGGGTTTAAAAAGCAAAAAAATGTTTATAGGCCTACTTGCCGAGACGCACCGCGACGAGACAACACGACCAAAACGACAAACGGCTTTTTTCCGCCTTACCCGTTTTAACATGGTATGCAATGTTGGTTGTTGTCGTGCGAAATGAAAGACGTTGATGACATAACTTGCACTTTACTTTGTTTGATTCATCTTTATCTTTTTCAAAATACTTTTGAAGTTTTTTTAGTAGACATTATAATCTCGGCAGATGCTGATCCGGGGTTTCTATATGCAACAACCACAACCTGACGTCTACCCGGTAACAAGGATATTTCAAGGTCCTGAACTTTCAACACTTTAATATTGGCTTTAAAACAGATGGCTACGTTAAAGTGTACAGTAGCTATAAAGTATGTATCTTGCAAGATGCACCTCACTGTCCAGAATTTTACTTGAAAGCCAGGTCTCTGTGATGGCGACGACATCAGGTTGATGGGTGTCAACCAGTAGACCTAGCTCATGCATCTTGTTTCAGATACAGCATACGTTACTTAGTATTACCTTAATGACACCGACATCACAATGCCGGGGTCGTGGGCTATAGTGGGAGTGGAGTTTCCAGGCCTGTAGAGGACTGGCAGCGGACCATGTGAAAACCCACTAGCATGAGTCCTGTCAGCAGCTCGTCTAGCCCTAAGTTCCTGAAGGCCTCCACATGTTTAAGTTGATCGGCCAACAACATATCTGCCTGGACAATCACCTTTCAATTTCAATTTGAAGGCAATTGGTGTAGCAAGGCGTCTTGCTTAGCTGTGGTAGATACGACCACCCGGAGGAGGCGTGCCTTTACCACGTTCTGCCCAAGAGGTAAAGGTAGACCGGGTCTGCTACACTAGATTCTGCTGACTCTCTAGGACTTTTCTAGAGCCCGGTAACTATACATGCTACACTCAGCATAAGCAACAAGTGACTCAGATATGATGAAATACTTAGCTTCTGTTAAGTTGTATGTGGATGTTTTTGAAGGTGGAAAGTTCTTCTAATTGTTCGTGGAGGTTGCTGGTATTGGAGCTATGTGTAGATATATCCAGAAAGGATTTGTAGATAAATCTGAAATTTTTAAGATTTTCAAAACGAATAAGTAACTCGTTTAGCAGTATGGCAACAAAGTGGTGTTCGCATGAAAAATGGTTCAAAAACCGGAAGCAGACTGTGTTGATCAAAGTAGTTAATGTCACAGTTTAGTCACAGAATACATACATTGTGATACAAGTCAAGGACTCTAGCTGCAGCATTTTGTACAAGTTGTAGCTTCTTTATGGACTGTTTAGAGCATCCAATTAGAAGACCATTACAGTAGTCCAATCTTGATGAGACAAAAGCATGGACCAGCTTCTCTGCATCAGCTAATGAAATTAAGTGTTTCAGCTTGGAGATATTACGTAAATGGAAAAAGGCAGCCTTAGTGACATTGCATATATGTGTGTCAAATGAAAGATCCGAATCATACAGTACATTTACTTAGTGCATGGGCAATGCAGGAGTCTGTAGAAATCCATCAATGAGGTCATTCTAGTTCGACCTTACTCAAAGTTACTTATACTGTACATGTAAATGATTAATCAGTCCATTTGATTGTCATGACAAGCTTATTAGGCTAACCAGCAATTTCTTTGAAGAGAATGCATTTATTTATTATATTTTTTAATATTGTATAATTTTAACAAATCTTTAATCCTCTCCCACTACATGGCTGGCAAAATCACTTGGCACACTGAATAAACACGAGGAGCCATGAGGAACCCTGATGCTGGAGAAGGTTTTGTCTTTATTTATCATTTTCATATTCCAAGAATGGTTTTATAGACCAGGTACAGTGACAGGATTACTGTAACTTGCTTTAGTTCTTTAGCTCTTCTATTGTGATGTTATATATTGAAATTTATCTACATTTTATCTACATCATCGACATTTTCATAGTTATTGGCCAAATTCACTCTCTACGTAGAGTTAATACATTGTCAGTTATTTTTAGTATACATGTGTTTCATCCTGCTGGTTGGTCATCTTCATCCTAATTTTCCTCCATTGTTTTTTGTATCCAGTTTGCATACTGTGTAACGCGGGTGTAAATCCCGTATGTGCCAGGCTTGCCACAGTCCACCCCCCAGCTGACGATGCCAGCCACCCAGAACACGTCACCCTCCTTCATGACGAAGGCAGAACCGCTGTCTCCTGAGCACGTGTCCTTCTTACCTTCAGGGAGGCCAGCGCAGAACATGTTGGCTGTGAGCGGCGCTACATTCTTACGCGCTGCTCGCTCCTTCTCTATCCACGTGTGACACGTGTCTTGCTTCACAACTGGGAGGCTAATATACCGGAGATTGCTAGCAGGGATTACTTCTTCAGTTACCCCAAACCCCGACACCAACCTGAAACCAAGATGAAGGGTCAGTGTTAGTGTGCGAGGGTTAGTGTTTGAGGGTTAGTGTTTTGCAATTGAATTTGTAAGGGTTAATGTTCTGATTTCTCTGTGATTTCAAAATAAATGAAACTGCATGGTGAGGTGTCCCTCACAACCTTCAGCATCACATTACTCCTCCCCATGTACCATAACTCCTGCCCATACATTCACCATCACTCCCCATCTAGGTACTATAACTCCTCAGAAGAATGGTCAGAAGAATGGTAGCAGAAGCAGGAGGGGGCAGTGGTGGGGATGTGAGGGGTAGTGGAGCAGTAGAGGCAGTAGTGGGACAGTAGTGAGACAGTTGTGAGACAGTAGGGGGACAGTTGTGGGACAGTAGTGGGACAGTAGGGGGACAGTAGGGGGACAGTAGGGGGACAATAGTGGGACAGTAGTGAGACAGTAGTGGAACAGTAGTGGGACAGTTGTGGAACAGTAGTGGGACAGTAGTGGGACAGCAGAGAGATATATTTATGGTGTATACTGTGATATTGTTCTCTTACCCAGTAGTACTAAGTTCAGCGTCCTGTGCAGGAATACACACAGGCATGACATTTACATTAAAGGTGATGGAGGAGTTTAGCTTGATCAAGGCAATGTCGTTATCAAAATCTGTCGTCATGTCATTGTTCTTGTATCCTGGGTGGACATGTACAGAGGCAATAGCAAGTGACTGAACCTTCATGAGTTCTTGGATATTGGTGTGTCCAACATATGCCTAAAAAGATAAAAAATCAATAAGACACAAAACAATTATTATGCTTGCAATTATTTATAGAAATATTTAGGCTATTGTTTGAAACACATTCCTGTGTCTCAGACCAGAGAGATCAAACTACCCTTACCCTCACCCTAACCTCTAACCCTAACACCTAAGCCTATCCAAACCTTAACTCCAATCCCAACACTAACCCTAACCACCCAAATTCGTTGTGATTCATAAAAACCTATTGTGTTATTTGTCTTTGAATTCATAAAATGTATTCATGTTGTATATTTATGTTCTAATTGTCCTGAGTGAATTCACCTCTATATGTTCTAATTGTCCTGAGTGAATTCACCTCTATATGTTCTAATTGTCCTGAGTGAATTCACCTCTATATGTTCTAATTGTCCTGAGTGAATTCACCTCTATGTGTTCTAATTGTCCTGAGTGAATTCACCTCTATGTTGCCTTTATCATATTTCACAGACTCCAGATTATGTGCTGCAGTCATGAGCCACCTGTCACCAACAACAGCCGCTCCCCCTCGACCTCCTGAATAGAGGAAGACCTGCCAGGGAAATGACCCTGCAGGGGCAATCTTCCCACCATGCACCCTGCCACGTGAGGAGAGGGCTGTGGTAGGACGGCCACACACTGATACACACACACACACACACACACACACACACACACACACAAATGCACCTTG
>NC_135223.1:8356519-8426519 GCF_052324685.1 Brachyhypopomus gauderio
GCTCTAAGTCTGCAAGGGAAGCTCAGCTTCCCCTAAAATGTCAAAAATAAGTGATCAAAGATAAACTGTTGTGTGTACATGTCATTGACTAAATATGCGCTACAACGCGCTCAACTTTTGTTCAGAATCAGTTTCTTATTGCTGGTAACGATGCGGCTTTCCTCTCATTCAGTCCCGCAGCTTCACGGTGCTTTAAACGGTGTGGACGCTGAGCGTCTACAAAGTTCAATAGCGAAGCAAAGAGTGCAGCGAAACGAGACGAGTCATTGGATAAATGCTGGGCTTTGTCCCGCCCATCGGACGCTCAGCGTCTCTGGGGGTCTATAGGGCAGTGGGTGTATCAGCGTCTCTCTATGGGGCAGTGGGCTGACCCAGACGCTCAGCTTCTGCATGATGATTGGATGATCTGTCTGAGGCTGAATCCCTTTTTGATTGACAGCGAAATGAGCGAATCAGCATTTTTTTGGTGTAAACCTCCGTTTTGAGTTGAACCGGAGATTTTCCTAATCCTCTTAGCGGCATTTTCTTCATTAAAAGAAATGAAGAAAGAAACGTTTCTTGTTGGTACGACAGGGTCACAGAACATTTTCTTGAAAATGAACGGGTAGAATTTACGTATAAATAAACCGACACATTTTATGATGTAGGCCGAAATTGAGCTTCCCCTCCTTGAAGGACCAGGATCCGCCACTGGTATATGTGTATATGTATATATGTATATACAAACTTTAGAAACTGTTAAACCACATACAGATTCAGATGTATTGTATTGTGAAAAATACTACATAGAAACAATTAGACTGTAGTAGACTTATAGCCCTATAACATACCCACAGTCCTATAATGTACCCACAGCCCTAAAATGTACCCACAGCCCTGTAACGTACCCACAGCCTTGTAACGTACCCACAGCCTTGTAACGTACCCACAGCCCTATAACGTACCCACAGCCCTATAACGTACCCACAGTCCTATAACGTACCCACAGCCCTATAACGTACCCACAGCCCTATAACGTACCCACAGCTCTATAATGTACCCACAGCCCTATAATGTACCCACAGCCCTATAATGTACCCACAGCCCTATAACATACCCACAGCCTGGTAGAAGGCTGAGAATCCAATTGGCTGCTGAGGGCCTGGGTTGGACTCATCGCTCACAAACATCAGCTGAAGATGGTTGTCAGGAGACAAGATGGGCTTGTTGCCAAGGAGAAGTGAACTTTTGGAATTGTGACCACAGAACTTGCCCATAATTTTCTTACCATGAAGAACCTTAAGAAAAGGAAATAATGACAGCACAACACAAACACAACAGAACCACAAACATGAAACTGTGGTGAACTGTTGTTTAATGTGATTTTAAAGTTCTTGCTCACTTCCTGGTATTAATTCCTTCAATCCATGCTCTCCATCCAAAGTATACTCTCCGTCCATGAACACAACAGACTGAAATATTCTATATATATATATATATATATATATATATATATATATATATATATATATATATATATATATATATATATATATATATATATATATGTGTGTGTGTGTGTGTGTGTGTGTGTGTGTGTTTGCACATAATTTGCTATGTTCAATATAAATACATGCAATGTACTAAATTCTATTCAAATATTCAAATTCAAACAACTAATGCACATAGGACTGCACTGACCATGAGGTAGTCATAGAAGCAGTTGACAGAGGGCTCAATGTCCAGGTAGTTGATGGTGAGCTGGAGCTTGTACCCATGTGGAACATGTAGGTCCCACTGTTGATGGAGATCAGCTGGATAAGGGTTGGGATACAGAGGAGACTGAACCTGGCCAAACATGGCTGCCTCACTCCCACTCCACCAGAACAGACTGGAGAAAAAGACAGATAGGTCAAGCTGCTTTAGGGTGACATACCAATGTGAGCAGTTTTCAGCATTAATAAATGCCCCTTAACTGATCAAAAAACCACAAAAAACTCCATGGTTGAAACTTTCCAATCCCAGAAGCATAGGTTTAAATCTCAGAGGAATTTGCTGCAAGTCCATAGAGACCTATTCCAACCCCAGGGCTATTCCTTTCCACTTTACAGGGCTCTGCCCTCCTAACAGTCTTTGGCTTGAAATTTAAATATATTTCATGAAATAGTTGCAGTGATACTCATATGAATAAAATGTTTACGCTACTTTGCAAATAATAACATAGTAGTTGTAGACCAAACTAACTTAACTACCAAGCTAGCATATATAACATGTTCTATTTCATGTTAGTTTATTTTCAAAACGCACAATATTAACATCTTCATGTGCTCTCAAGTTTCCCGCTGGAGTTAGGTGGTATATTTCTTGTGTATTTGTAACGTAATTCCAGCACTTTTTTAATTCTTGAAAATGCAACATTAAAATTCAAGCATTTTCAAGGAATTTATAGTCGCGGCAGAGAGTAGTGACCAGGGTGGTGGTGGAGTGAGTGTGTGTGTCTCTTTTTTTTTGGGGGGGGGGGGGGGGGGACGCAAAGTGAGAATCACTGCAATAAGGGCATGTTAGCACACAAGATGATTCAGTCTAGTTTGCATTTCATTCATAATAAGTCAACCATAACTCATATTGTAATGATTGTCAACTAAATACAAATGATAGATGATATAAAGAAAAAAATTGAAATTACATTTCAAAAGTCTTCAAAAGAATACGAGTTGAGATATTGGAATGGAAACCATGAAACATTCATAGAGCAAATATGTGTCTGTTAAGCTGGCAGCCACGCCCCTTGGCTGTCTGGATATTTGCCTGCATTTGTTCCCGTGGGAAAAACTACCAGCATATACTGTCATTGCTTCCCATATAACCAATTAACGTCTAAAGCTGATTCAGGCTCCGTCATAATATTTTAAGAATAGGGTTCAACTCACAGATGTAGTGCACATTAATCAGCTGTCTGTGAAATGCCATTGCGAAATGCTGCATACCAAGTCGTCAAAACGATGAAAATAATGAAAGAGAAAAATACGCGGTCGTGTGGATTACGGGTCGTAAACAATAGGGAGACAAAAGCTTGATCGACTGTATTTGCAGAATTCAGGCATCCGACCTATTATATCATTCTATAATTATATTCAATAATTCTACAGACGTCCCACGATCCCACGTCCCACGATATACCAGGGAGTCCCTTGTGTACATACAGTAGATCTCGGAGTACATTACACAAAATAAAGGATCTAATTATCACTAAAATGAAAAGAATCGGAAGCACTTACAATATGGAGAAACTACGAATATGCGCGGGATCCATCCTACAATATCTACTTGATGAGGACTGTGCTGCATTACAGACTGTAACTTTACAATTTTTCAGTTGTATACGGAACTACGTGCTCCACAGGTAGCTTGCGCAGTAAACTCGTTATCTACCTCGTCGCAAAGCAGCTCTCACTGTGCGTTCACACCGAAAGCGATAAAATCGCTCTCCGTCGCCGAGTCACCAGCATCGCGTCGCGTGGGGGCGTGTCCAACATCACGTCGGCATGCAGCACGTGACAGATATGCAAATCACGTTTTTAAAGCAGGACGCAGTATTTATTTTAATCTATTGATTACAGGACACACGATTATAAAGGAGTGCGTGTATAAAACATAGTGTGTGTATAAAACACATATAGTATATAAACCTAAAATGTTTATGTATTTTTTTTTACTTTTTACCCCAGACCCGAAGATCAAACAGGAATTTAAAAAAATCATAACCAATAATAGGGTATATGCTAATTTATTGCAGATGTTTTTTAACAAATGAACAGTATTCCCTCCAAAAATAAACATCGTAAAGTGCGGGACATCCAGAGACATCCACTATTAATCTCTCCTCCATTTTGCAATCGGAACAAATAATCAGTAGGAACCAAAGTCAGAGGTGCGGTTTCGGAGGAGGGTGCAAACATACTTTCTGATTGGTAGTCGCCGCCGCGCGTCACTGCTCATTTGCATAAAGTTGAGCCAAGCTCAACTTGTTCGCGTCGCTCGAATCGCTCACTTCGCCGCGTCGCGTCGCTGGGTGTCGCTCACTCTCATTGAAAATGAATGACTTCCGGTCGCGATTTTTGTTTCAATAGTTCCACAAAAGCAAAAGTAAATCCAAGAGCAGAAAGTATATGTCATGAATGCAAAACAGAAAAAAATATATCAAAAGTATATATTTTAAATATAATTGGTTATTTGAAACTTATTTTCGTTTGCATTTTGACAAGTTTTTGGTTCCATTGTTTTTGTTTATTTGGATTTTCCCAGTAAGGTCTTTTGCTTCTGGAATCTCTCTTTGCTTCTGCTTCGTTTTTTGCTTCTGACTTTTGGAACACATTTCACGTGTGGGAGGGTCTTAGATGAAGGCGTTCCTCTGCAATCTCCATTGGTCACTGATTCCGGACTGACACAGAGCTCTGAGACCGCCTCTGGAACCAAGCCACGCCCACCCCACCAGCTTCCAGCGTTTTCAAACATGGCGGAACGCGGGGGTTCTGATTCACAGTAGCATGTAAACTGAGTTTTACCATAAAAGTTTATACAAAGGTTATAATTAATTGCTAAATGGTCTGTAGATATTGCAAATGTACACTGTATAATAACTACATTAAGCATGCTCACCAGCGCGAGCTTTTTAAAATTTTAGTGAACTGGATGGAGAGAACATCCGTACTGGGCCCCTTTATAACTGCCTTTGTGAAAGCCAACTTTACCACCTTAAGTCACAACATTGATAAATCACTCTTTCCAAGCTGGTTATGTGCCGTGTTCACTAAAAAAGTGCTGTAATCAAACCGCTTCTCAAAAAACCTGACCCTGACGTTTTTTGCTAATTATAGGCCTATCTCCAATCTTCCCTTCATCTCCAAAGTATTGGAAAAAGTCATTTCCGTTTACATTCAGGACCATCTCAAATACAACAACTATTTAGAAAATTTTCAGTCACAGAAATGACCTTCTGATGACAGCTGATACGAACTCCCCGTCAGTGCTAATCCTTCATCTGTCTTCTGCTTTTGACAGTTGATAATGTTTTTTTTTTTTTTTTTGGCCCACCTCCACCCCCCCATCTTTGGAGGACAACTTTGTTTTTATGTACAGATTAAATGGCAATTATAACAATTCTGTATAATATATAGTGTAGTATAGTTATAGAGCCCGCTAGGGGGTGCTAGAGGGGAGGAGTGAAGGGAAGAGAAGAAGTGTAGCGGGAGTAGATGACGAAGGAGAATAAAGGAAAAAGACTTAAAGTAATCAACAGGTCTCATTATTGAACAACACAACATTTATGGCGACGAGGATAAACAAAGAATCAAGACACATTAAAGTGAAGAGAAGAACGACACGGATTTAACGTTCCGAACCGACTTTAGAAACTTTAGGACCTGATTGCATTTTGTGAGCTAGCAGAGTTAGCGTGATCTGCACAATGAAATGGCGGACGAGCCTACGGGAAATGCTAATGGACAAGCACAGCCAGGTGGGAATACGATGGTACAAATATTACCACCAAATTCTTTGAATATGGGAGTAGCAGATCTGTACACGGAATATAAATTGTGGATGGACTCGTATAAGATTTTCGAAATTGCCAGTGGATCCATACACAGCACGGATGAGGTGAGAAGAGCTACTTTGCTACATTGTATAGGAACCTCCGTCCAACGTATTTTTGCTAACTTAGAAGGTCCGAAGGACACTTATCAGCAGACAATAACCGTGCTGGACAAATACTTTACACCACGGAGAAATGTAGTGCTCGAGAGGCATAAATTTAGACAGAGAACTCAGGCTCAGGACGAGACTATTGATGCATATGTGAATGCACTCCGGGAACTGGCCAGATCGTGTGACTTTGCAGGGCTAGAATCAGACATGATACGGGACCAAATTGTGGAGAAATGTGCAAATAGAAGGCTTTGTGATAAGCTGTTGCAGGAGGATGGACTTACATTGGAGAGAACACTCACAGTAGCAAGAGTTTTTGAAGCTGCACAAGCAGAAGCCAAAACGCTGTCAGACGGCAATAGACTAAAGGATAGTACTGTGAACTTTACCAAAGACAGACACACACAGCCTCAATGGTTTGAAAAGAAGGGCCCTGTCAAGAAAGGAGATTGTGATGAGGAAAACAATGTATGTTACAGATGTGGATTGACTAACCACAAGGCAGATGACTGTGGGGCCAGAACAGCTAAATGCATGTATTGCAAGAAAGTGGGTCATTATGCACGAGTTTGCAGAAAGAAGACTACGGACAAAGAGAGTGGTTATGGAAACACTGATCTAAAACAAAGAAAATCTGAGTCAGGCAGGACCAAACCAGAGAGATTGAGAAATGTCGATGAATACAGCTCAGACGATTCTGACGAGTTTGTTTATTCTGTTGACCCTGAAGGAAAAGAACCAATACGGATTAATGGACAAATAGTGCGAATGGTAATAGACACAGGAAGTAGTAGTAACTTTATATCTGACAGTCTTTACAATAGACTTTTCAAAACAAACACAAAGCTGAAATTAACAACGAAAAAGTTTTATGCATATGGACAGAAAACACCATTACCATGCATTGGATTTTTCGAAGCTGAATTTTACTGGAAGGGAAACAGAATGAAGGACGATGTCTATGTGATCAGAGGCAATGCTGAGCCACTGTTAGGACGGAAGTCCAGCTTTACACTGAACATACTGAACAAGAGAGAGACAGTCAGTGCAGTACAACAGTCTCAAAGATTTCAGAACCTGTTTAAAGAATATGGAGAACTATTCAAAGGATTGGGAAATGTAAAGGGGTACACACACAAGATAACAGTAGATAAGTCTGTACCACCTGTGGCACAGAAATTAAGACAAATTCCATATCACATGAAAGAAGCTGTGAATCAAGAATTGGACAAAATGCTTGAACAGAACATAATTGAAGAAGTAAATGAAGGATCTGAGTGGGTTTCGAATTTACTGCTCACGCCAAAGAAAGATACAGTAGAGTTGAGGCTCTGTGCAGACCTCAGAGAGGTGAACAAAGCGGTGATTAGGGAAAGACACCCAGTACCGACTGTAGATAGCATTCTCCAAGCAGTTCAGGGATCTAAAGTCTACGCAAAACTGGATGCAAGGAAAGGCTTCTGGCAAATTGACTTAGATCCAGAGTCAAGACACCTGACCACATTCATTACACACCGAGGTTGCTACAGGTACAAAAAGGTACCATTTGGATTATCATCAGCACCAGAGGCTTATCAGAAGGCTATGGATTTATTGCTTAGTGGTATGCCGGGAGTAGTGTGTTACATGGATGACATGGTCTTATATGCAGATGACGAGGAACAGCTAGAAGAAAGACTGAGGAGAGTGTTCAAAAGATTTCAGGAGAGAGGACTGACACTTAACAAAGACAAATGTGTGTTAGGATTGAATCAGATTGAAATACTAGGTCATGTGATCTCAGGAGAGGGAATAAAGCCTGATCCAAGAAAAGTGGAAGCAATAAGCAAGGCACCAAGACCCGAGAACATTTCACAACTACGTTCATTTTTAGGTACATGTGGATTTTTGATGAAATTCATACCAGATTATGCAAACATGTCCGAACCACTCAGGAGACTGACACGAAAGGGTGAAGAATGGCAGTGGACCACAGAGACTGAAAAGTCTTTTAAAGACATGAAAAGAGCACTGGTAAGTCAACCATGCCTAGCTTACTTCAAGTTAGACGCACCGACCACTGTAATTGCTGATGCCAGTCCAATAGGATTAGGAGCTGTTCTACTTCAAAAACAGTCCACTGGACAAAACAAACCAATAGCATATGCAAGTCGCTCTTTAACTGCCACGGAAAGACGATATTCACAAATTGAACGAGAGGCTCTTGGATGTGTTTGGGCTGTAGAGCACTTTAGAACATACCTATGGGGCGGCAAGTTTACCATACAAACAGACCATAAGCCACTGATCTATATGTTCAATCCAGAAAAAGCAACAATGTTGCCACCACGAATTCAGAGACTGGGGATGAGACTGCATCCATTTGAATACAAAATTGAACACGTGGTTGGTAAATGTAACATAGCAGACTCTCTCTCTAGACTGCCCTTGTCTGCCGCAGAATGTAGTAAGTACGTTGACACATACATGGAGAGGGTACTCTCCATACTCGCAAGTGAAGTACCAGCCATGACACTCGAGGACATCAGAAAAGACACACAAGAAGACAATACTCTGAACCAACTTATATCAATTATTGAGACAGGACAATGGCCAACAAACATGACGGAGGAGTTGCAACCATATAAGAGATGTGCAGAGGAATTGTCGACCCACAACGGACTGATCCTTAGGGCCCACAGGATTGTGCTGCCCAAAAGCAAAACAAGACAGGCCATGAACATTGCACACGAAACACACCAAGGAATAGTAAGGACAAAACAGTCTTTGAGAAACAAATTTTATTGGCCTAATATGGATATTGACATTGAAAGATTGATTAGACACTGTAATACGTGCATTCTGAACCAACCTCTGCATGACGATCAACCACTTCAGCCACTGGAGTTGCCCCCAAAGCCATGGACAAAGCTAGGTGTGGATCTAGTAGGCCCTATAGATAATAAGCATATACTGACAGTAATTGATTACTATACGTCTTACCCAGAAGCAGTAGTTGTGTCTGATATATCTTCACAGACAGTTACTGGAGAACTAATGAAGATATTTGCAAGGTTTGGATACCCCCTGGAGGTAGTGACTGATAATGGAAGGCAATTTGTGTCCACTCTTTTTGACTCTTTTCTGAAAACCTGTGGAATCAAACATATCAGAGCATCCCCTTACTATCCAAAGAGTAATGGCAAGATTGAGCGCTTCCATCGCTATCTGAAGAAGGCTTTCAGAGTCAGTGAGTGTGAAGGAAAGCGTTGGACAGACGAACTGTCAAAGATCCTGATGGCGTATCGTACAACCACCCACAGAGCATCTGGGGAAACCCCAGCTTATCTCATCTTTGGGAGGGATATGCGCAACAAACTACCTCATTGGGGAGAAGAAGAAAATGAGAACAGAGACATAAGAAAGCATCATGATGAATATAAGAAGAAAATGAAAGAGTATGCTGACAAGAAACATGGAGCAAAAGAACATGGTTTTGAGGTCGGAGACATTGTATACATTGCAAATCTGGAGAACAACAAGTTGGATTCAAGATACAAAGATGTGCGTTATGTTATAGTAAGGAGTACCTCTGACTCTTCCTTTGAGCTGGTCAACACTGAAAATGGAAGTAGAGTTATGAGGAATGTCAAACACCTCCGACATGCACCCATAATAGGGGAGGTCAACATCCCAGAACCAGAGACTCCGGACTTAGACATTAGGGCACCCGAGGATTTACTACAGTCACAACACTTGCCAACTGAGACTCCTCAAGAGACTGTCACAGTACCGGAAACCGCACTTGCAGATGAACTTACCACCAGATCTGGGAGGGTTATCAGGAAGCCAGCTCGCTACAGAATGTAGAATTGAAAAAAAATAATGTGGGAAATGGTTTTGTTTTAGTAGTTAAGGTGGTTTAAAACGTGTTTTATTATGTGAGGTTCTATGTTGGAAATGTTACTAGGCCACAAGATGTTCAATTTAGTTGGGCTAGAAGTTAAAATCCTACAAGGGAAGGAAAATGTAGTATAGTTATAGAGCCCGCTAGGGGGTGCTAGAGGGGAGGAGTGAAGGGAAGAGAAGAAGTGTAGCGGGAGTAGATGACGAAGGAGAATAAAGGAAAAAGACTTAAAGTAATCAACAGGTCTCATTATTGAACAACACAACATATAGTATAGTGATAACAATATATAATATAGTGATAACAATATGCAAAGTGATATTGGGGTTAGGTGGACCAAGAAAAGAGGGGGAGAGAAAGAATAAAAAGGGAAAAGACAAAGAGGCAGGAAAAGAAAGAAGAGAAAAAAAAAAATAATAATAAAAAATAAAAATAATAATAATGATAATAATAAAATAAAACACGCAACCAGCTCAAATGACCACTTCAAAGAAGAACAGAAAGTAAACCAAATACATATAGTACAAATGAGTGCGATGTATGGGTGTGTGTGAGTGTGTGTGTTTATGTGCAACCTAAAAGTGCAACATAGGATAGATGTATGGAATGTACTTACCAGCCAGGGTGGATAGCTGCGACAACATTCCCCCCGAGGCCAGAGGCGGGCAGAGAAAGACCCGGGAATCCCACCCGCCCACGGCCCCCCAAGGAGCGGTGGAGTACCAGAGCCGCACTTCCCAGAAACCCTCACATGCCCGCCCCCACAGGCGGGAGAGAGAGACCCCGGACAGCGCCCCACCAGTCAAGGAGCGCAGATCCGGGGGAACCAGAGGGAACAGAGCCCCCCCCCCCCCCAGGATGCCCCCCCGTCATGTGCCAGCGGCAAAGCCACGGCGCCACGCGCCCGGAATGCCACCCACCACCCGGCAGGGCCCACCTCCCGCAGAGGAGCACCCGGCCGCCCCAAACCACAACCGCCCAGGAGAGCGGGCCAACCGCCCCCCCGCCGGGGAGCCAAGCCGGACCCCGGAACCCCAAGGCGCCCCCCCTCTGGAGTGGTGCAGTGATCTCAGGGGAGCATCCAGGAGTGAACCGGGCACGGCCAGCCCCGTCCCAGAACCAGCTGTCCTCACCCATACACTCAAACTCAGATTTGCATTCGCCCCTATACACCCCTACCATGCACACACCCTCCCCCATACACATATACACACACTCAAATTCACCCTCACACGTAGACCTTTACACATATACACCTACATGCATGTTCACCCAACATAAATTCCTTCACACATTCGACCACACCCATAGACACTCCTGTGCACATATATACACCTCCAGTTGATAATGTTACTCTTTAACTGTTTAAACCATGCCATTGGTCTCAGGGATGCTGCTTTCACCTGGTTTCAGTCATATCTTACTGGCAGATCAGAGTACATTTCCACCGGATATGTAAGATCTAAATCATATGTGGTGACCTGCAGTGTTCCCCAGGGGTCAGTCCTTGGACCCATTCTCTTTATAATATACATGCTCGCATTGGCCAGATTATTAGTCATTATGGAGTTTCAATTCACTGCTATGCCGATAATATACAACTGGATATAAGGACTGACACCACTCCCTCCCATGCTGTTGCGTTTTACCGAGCACGTTGAGACTTCCCTTCGTACAGCTTTAGACAAGGTTGCGCCATTACGATATAAGAGAGTCACTGAGAGAAGAATAGCACCATGGTACAATGAGCACACGCGTAGTCTCAAACGAGCCACGCGGATCCTGGAGCGTAAATGGCGAAATTCAAAGTTAGAAGTGTATAGACTATCATGGAAAAGCAGCCTTATTGAATATAAGCATGCCCTCCATACGGCAAAGTCCTTATACTTATCGGCCTTAATAGAAAAACATAAAAACAATTCAGGACTCCTTTTTAAAACTGTTTCCAGCCTTACGAGGAGTCACGAACAAATCAATTCTCTAATTCCACTAGAGTGTAGCAGTAACAATTTTATGAAGTTCTTTAATGATAAGATTGATAAAATTAGGGAAAAAATTAGTAGTGCTATCTCAGAGCCTGTCAACATGCCAATGCACCTTGACAGCTGTCTGGTCAGCTTTGATGCCCTGTTAGAGTCCTTCTCCCCAATTGGTCGTGAGGAGCTTATTTCACTGGTGAAATCTGCTAAACCCTCCACATGCATACTAGATGCTGTACCAACCCATCTACGTAAAGAATTACTGCATAGCAATGTAGAACCGTTGCTTACTATAATAAACTATTCTCTGAGCCTGGGCTATGTGCCCAGTTCATTTAAACTTGCGGTCATCAAGCCGCTAATTTAAAAACCTGGTCTTAACCCCCAGGAACTGTCCAACTATAGGCCAATTTCTAATCTGTCATTCATATCCAAAATTTTAGAGAAAGTAGTTTCTTCTCAACTCTCTTCCTTCTTACAGACGGTGTAACGGTAGCCGGCGGCAGACGGAAGAGACACGGATCCGCTGGTTGACTCACGGTTACGTTTTATTGTAAATAAAGATTGCGCAATAGCGCACGAGAAACATTCAGCACACAAACACGACGTGCAGAACATAGACAACGACGAGCACAAGACACTGCGCGAACGCACATTAAATAGACAGACCACACCAACCCCACGTGATGACGAGACGAGCCACAGGTGAGACGGATAATGACAAGACGCACCTGCACCCACGGAGGTACACAGACGAAGACGAATAGACGCAGACAACGTTAACACACGCCCCAAAGGAAGGGTTCGGGGACCGTAGCGTGACAGACGCCCCCACCAAGGGCACTACCCGTCCCGGGGTGCCAACAGGACCAAGCGCCCAGTCCTGCGTCTGGGAGATGACCGCCCTCGGTGGAGAGTCCGCCACGAACAGCCTAGAACACCCTCCCTGGGAAGACCGGGGAAAACACGTTAGACACGTTTAACGGGACGGACACAAACACACAAACTGGTACATTAATACATAGAGGCACGAAAGGGAATAACGGATTAGGCACACATAAGGGAAGACTCACGAACACAGGGACAGACACACACGACACAGGCGCCAGGCTGCGCGCCAGAAGGAGGGCAATCAGGGGAGAGAGACCGGGAGCTGCTGGAGCTGCAGGCGCTGCGGTGGGCGGTGCTCCTCCTGCCCTTGCTGCAAACCCTCCACCGGGCGCAGCGCGGCTGGCGGCGCACCATGTGCCGCGCGGTCGGCCGACGCGCCAGGTGCAGCGCGGTTGGCCGACGCGCCAGGTGCAGCGCGGTTGGCCGACGCGCCAGGTGCAGCGCGGTTGTCCGACGCGCCAGGTGCAGCGCGACTGGTCTCTCCCCTCGGTGGGCCGTAGGGCATCCCTCCTTCTCCTCTCGACCGCCCCTTGGAGCCGGCAGTGGGGTCTTCTCCCTCTGTCTCCATCGCCTCACTGCCCCGGCTCCAGCTCATGGGCTGCTCCGGGCTGCCGCCCCGCGAGTAGTCCATCTCTTCTCCCTCGGAGCGGTCGGAGGATGGGCCCGCCTCAGGAGTCCACCTCCCCTTTACCGTCCCGGCAGACAGCTCCGAGGGGGGAGGGTTCTCCTCCTCAGTGTAGGAGCCCTCTTCCTCGGGGTATGCGGAGCACTCCGATGGAGGGTACTCCTCCTCGTCGTACTCCTGCTCCTCGCCTTCCTCCACGGTGGTAGAGGGACCTACGGGCGGAGGGATGTAGTCCTCTTCCTCGGACTCCTCCTCCTCTTCCCCGTAGTCGACGGTGGACACGTCGTCTAGCGACGGCGGGTAGTCCTCTCCCTCTCCACCGTAGTCCACCGTGGAGGCGTCGTACAACGACGGAGGGTAGGCCTCCTCCTCTCCCTCTTCACCCTCACCGTAGTATACGGTGGGGGCGGAACAAACTGAGAGAGCCTGGTCTTCCTCTTCCTCCTCGCCCTCTGATTCCTCCCCCTCGAACTCGCTCTCAGGGGTCTTCTCCGTGGAGCAGAGTTCGAGGGAGCCTACCCTCAGGGGCGAGAGGTCTCTGGTGGAAGAGGGGTGGCGCTCCTTCCAAAACCGCATCGTGGTCTTGCGAAAATAGTCCGCCAACTCCTCAGTCCTGGCTTCCCGAGCCCGAAGCAGCATAACCGCACATAACGGGTCCTGCTGCATCGCTTCGAGGGTGACGGGGGCTCCGCGGTGCTGTGCAGGGGAAGAGGCGTGACGTCGCTTACTGGGCTTCTTGCCCTTCTTTGGCCGGGTGGTGTATCCTGGCATGGTGTCTCTGGTCGGCTCGTCGTTCTGTAACGGTGGCCGGCGGCAGACGGAAGAGACACGGATCCGCTGGTTGACTCACGGTTACGTTTTATTGTAAATAAAGATTGCGCAATAGCGCACGAGAAACATTCAGCACACAAACACGACGTGCAGAACATAGACAACGACGAGCACAAGACACTGCGCGAACGCACATTAAATAGACAGACCACACCAACCCCACGTGATGACGAGACGAGCCACAGGTGAGACGGATAATGACAAGACGCACCCGCACCCAGGGAGGTACACAGACGCAGACGAATAGACGCAGACAACGTTAACACACGCCCCAAAGGAAGGGTTCGGGGACCGTAGCGTGACAGACAGAACATGTCAGAGTTATTTCAGTCTGGATTTAGAGCTCATCACAGCACTGAAACGGCACTGACTAAAGTATTGAACGATCTCTTAATATCCTCTGATAAAGGACACATTTCTTTTCTCATACTGCTAGACCTCAGTGCTGCTTTTGACACCATTGACCATAATAATCTACTTACTAGGCTGGAGACACTCATTGGCATAAGAGGTCAAGCACTCTCCTGGTTCAGGTCCTAACTGACAGATCGTTACCAATTTGTACTAGTAAATAATGAATGGTCAGAGCATTCTAAAGTAAAGTATGGTGTCCCACAAGGATCTGTACTGGGCCCCATATTATTCTCATTATATATGCTACCACTGGGCACTATCATTCGTAGGCATGGTATTAGCTTCCATTGCTACGCAGATGATACTCAGTTGTATATATCTTCTAATCCAGATGATATCACTACAACTCGCAAGATTGAGAACTGCGTCCAGGACATTAAAAACTGGATGGCATCTAATTTTCTTCAACTGAATTCTGACAAGACTGACGTGCTGATTCTTGGGCCTAAAGCTGCTAGAAGCAATTGGGCTGATATTCCCCTTACCCTAGATGGTTTTTCAGTAACACCTAAATCTACTGCAAAAAGTTTAGGTGTCACTATTGATTCTGATCTTTGATTTGACGGACATGTATGCAATGTCACCAAGGCTGCCTTTTTCCATTTATGTAATATCGCCAAGCTGAGACACTTACTTTCATTAGCTGATACAGAGAAGCTGGTCCATGCTTTTGTCTCGTCGAGATTGGACTACTGTAATAGTCTTCTATTTGGATGCTCTAAACAGTCCATAAAGAATCTACAACTTGTACAAAATGCTGCAGCTCGAGTCCAGGAAATTCGATCATATTAGTCCCACTCTCGCCGCATTACACTGGCTTCCGATTAAATTTCGCATTGAATTTAAAGTTCTTCTGTTAACCTATAAGGCGTTAACTACAACCCATCTCGCCCTTTGCTCTCCCAAAATGCTGGATTTCTCCTAGTTCCAAAATTTGTAAGACTACAGCCGGAGGCAGAGCTTTCTCTTTTAAAGCCCCCCAATTATGGAATAGCCTTCCAGCTCCAATCTGAGATTCTGACACAGTTCCAATCTTTAAATCTAGACTTAAGACTCACCTATTTAATCAAGCCTTCAGCTAATATTCCCCTTGTAAGGTGTAGGGGCTTGGGGGCCCCCAGACATTGAGATTTCTGGTGATCTGAGATGTTGATGCTGTCATCCAGCTGTGTCATGGCATCACTCTATTTGTGACAATGACTTGACTGGAAAGCAATGTCTCAGTGAGCCCTCATGCCTGTGGTCACCTCTGAACCCCTCCCTTTAGTTATGCTGCTATAGATTAGCCTGCCGGAGCCACATGCTCATCTCTGGCACGTGAGCTATGTACATTTAAATTAATGGTGGTTTAAATCCATGTCCACTCAGTCTGTATTTCTATCTTCTTGCATGCCTCTACCCAAGACGATTGGATACAGGCACCTGCAGGCACCTGGGGGATGGTCTGGCTTGCCGGTGGATGTGCCGATGCCGGGGTTGGATGAGCCGTTGCCACGAGGGATCGTGCTGATGCTGGCCCACCTGAGGCCCACTGCCTGCACCGAGGGGACTGTGGCTGCTTGGCCGGGGAACAGGAGCCTTGACTGTTGCTGTGGAACTGTGGAACCACCCTGCAACCACGGACTTGTGTTAACGGGCCGCCCAATGGAGAATGGGTTCCCTTTTGAGTCTTGGTCCTCCCGAGGTTTCTTCCTAATCCCCACCCTAGGGAGTTTTTCCTCGCCACTGTCGCCTTTGGCTTGCTCATTAGGGATCTGGACCCATACGATTGTAAAGCTGCTTTGTGACAACGTGTGTTGTGAAAAGCGCTATATAAATAAATTTGACTTTGACTTTGTTGCCCCATCATTATCAACAGTTCCAATCCTCAGTTCATGTCTTGAAGTTTCTTCAAACAGTACAAAAACCAAACTGATGTTAATCGGTACCTCACACCAAATTCAATCATCTTCAGTAACAATGTCCAGTCACAATCTGCCTCTGTCTACAACAGTTACTAATCTTGGGATTAAAATGGACCCTCAGCTCAATCTCCCATACTCCATTTATCTCTTAGTTCACATTCTATCATTTTGCAACGTCTGGTGCTTGCAGCTCACCCCCACCCAACGCCGACCAATAGCAAGTTATAACTGCAATAGTTGCACCCACCTCATTAACATAGAGGCATAAATCCAGAAAAAAATAAATCCTTAAATCAGTCAAATCAGGAATAAATAAATAAATAAATAACATAGTGTCAGGGCTGTGCCATCTACCACCACCGGGAGGAGCTCACGAGCCAGCTCTCATCAGCGCAATCAGCGGTGATGACCAGCACCTGTCTTTTTCCCCACGGACGTAATTTGGGGGGGGGGGGGGGGACATGTCCCCCCCACTTTTTCAAAAGCCAGTTTTGGTCCCCCCCAGTTTTTACAGTTAAAACCAAATATTTAAATAGTGACGAAGCCATGTCCCCCCCCCACTTTTTAAGGGTTAAAAAACTAACATCTAAATAGCGTAGAATCTAGCGCTAGGACCATGCAGAAAACGACCGCTCCGACCCCACCTATGAAATCAAAATTACGTCCATGTTTCTCCCTACTTAAGGAAGACAGCAGTGTCTCTCTGCTGACTTGTTTGTTTGCTTCTTGTGTCTCTTTTCCCGTGTTGCTTTTTGGCGGAGGTCTAGGTTATCTCTTTTGTGGTTTGGCGCTTGTATTCGCCCATTTAATTTGAAAACCATTGCGGTGTTTTCTCCTTACCGGGATGACAATTTTATGTTGAATATTTATGCATTTATTTATTTTATTTTTATGCTGCACATTTATTGATTGATTTGTCGCCTTTCTTCATCCATAAATCAGTTGACCAGATATTTACCATATTCAATGATTACGAATTAAAACATCACACGTGTCACCTCCTTTGGAACAGAAAACTGGTATTAGTAGTGAGGAATGTTTAATGTAGTTTGGATCATTTTTGATGGTGTAACAAATCACTGTAAACAAATAAAGTATTTTAGTTACAACGAACCAAGCCAGAACTTATAGACTGCTGAACTGTGAATCCAAAATCAATGATTTATTTTATTTATCAATGAATTACTGATTCTCATGCAAACTTACCACAGTATTAGAAGTGTTCTGCCCATAATTGAATGAATCTTTCATGCAGTTAAAATGTTGACCTGCTGAGCGAACTTGTCACTTCAAATGAAGCGAGAGAGAACAAGAGTTTAAAAGTCAAAGCAAAAATCTGATGTTTGATTTGGCTGAAGAGTTAGAAGAGTGAAGAGAAGGCAAACACAGTTCAGAGAGACAATGGGGACAGACAGAGAGACAACAGGGACAGACAGAGAGACAATGGGGACAGACAGAGAGGCAACAGAGACAGACAACAGGGACAGACAGAGAGACAGACAACGGGGACAGACAGAGAGGCAACAGGGACAGACAGAGAGGCAACAGGGACAGACAGAGAGACAACAGGGACAGACAGGGAGACAACAGGGACAGACAGAGAAACAACAAAGTCAGACAGAGAGACAACAGGGACAGACAGAGAGGCAACAGAGACAGACCGAGAGACAACAAAGACAGACAGAGAGGCAACAGGGACAGACAGAGAGGCAACAGAGAGACAACAGAGACAGACAGGGAGACAACAGGGACAGACAAAGGGAAGGAGAGGGGAAAAGAGAACTTGTTTTGATTTGCTATTTATAATTGACCTTAAACACTAGCCTTAAACATACTTTTGATGATGTATTTATAGTTAATCTCCCAGAGCATGTGTATTAGTTTAACAAAAGTATAAATGAAAAATATTAATAAATACAGTCTGCTGCAATTGGTGTAAACAGGCAAAGAGTAGGACGAAAGCGCTTGGAGCTGTTCGACAGTTCCCCTAACCTGTGTTGTATGAGCAGTGGACTGTTTGTTTTTGAAAGGTCAAATTCCATACAAACTCTGCACGGAGGTGTTGCCTCATGTACGTCTAATCACAAAAGGAGAGTGCTTAAAGGGGAGGTTTAATCTGTGATGTACATTTACACATAAATGAATAGATTTGTGTAAGTACAGAGGTAAGGACCTCTAAGTAAGTACGCTGTTTTTAGGTAAGTATACTGCAGTTACTTACCTCAAATCTTCTTCAGACTATACTATACTATATTATATTGCCAAAAGTATTCGCTCACCTTCCTTGACTCACATATGAGTTTAGGTGACATCCCATTCTTAATCCATAAAATTCAATATGACGTTGGTCCTCCCTTTGCAGCTAGAACAGCTTCAGCTCTTCTTCTGGGAAGGCTGTCCCCAAGGTTTGGAGTGTGTTTAGGGGGATTTATGACCATTCTTCCAGAAGCATATTTGTGAGGTCACATACTAATATTGGATAAGAAGGCCTGGCACTCAGTCTCTGCTCTAATTCATCCCAAAGGTGTTCTATTGGGTTGAGGTCAGGACTCAAGTTAATCCACACCAGACTCATGCATCCATGTACACTGCTCAAAAAAATAAAGGGAACACTTAAACAACACAATATAACTCCAAGTCAACCATACTTCTGTGAAACCAACCTGTTTAGTTAGGAAGCAACACTGATTGTGAATCCCACAAGGATCTGTACTGGGCCCCACAATATTCTCATTATATATGCTACTACTGGGCACTATCATTCGTAGGCATGGTATTAGCTTCCATTGCTACGCAGATGATACTCAGTTGTATATATCTTCTAATCCAGATGATACCACCACAACTCTCAAGATTGAGAACCGTCCATGATATTAAAAACTGGATGGCGTCTAATTTTCTTAAACTAAATTCTGACAAGACTGAAGTACTGATTCTTGGGCCTAAAGCTGTTAGAAGCAATTGGGCTGATATTCCCCTTACCCTAGATGGTTTTTCAGTAACACCAAAATCTACTGCAAAAAGTTTAGGTGTCACTATTGATTCTGATCTTTCATTTGACGGACATGTATGCAATGTCACCAAGGCTGCCTTTTTCCATTTATGTAATATCGCCAAGCTGAGACACTTACTTTCATTAGCTGATACAGAGAAGCTGGTCCATGCTTTTGTCTCGTCGAGATTGGACTACTGTAATAGTCTTCTAATTGGATGCTCTAAACCAGTGGTTCCCAAACTTTTTCTGCCGTGCCCCCCTTTAGTAGATGAGAATATTTTTGCGCCCCCCCCCCATATTGACTAGGGATGTGTTGAAAACTTACAAAAACAATAGGTTCACAACTTTGGTCAAACATGAAAAAAATTAACTGCAAGAAACATTTTAAATGGTTCAAGAATTCTAAATGTAATTTAAAATAAATAAGGAGATGAAATAAGAGAAACAGCAATACATATGCGGCTAGTTTGCAAGCGCAGACATCACGCAGAGCACAAAGCATGTAACGGCCAGAAATATGTGTACTGTCTCTTTAAGGGAGCGAGTTGAGCGTGCGTATGGAATATTGTTTTTTTAGCTTTCCGCCGTAGACCGAGTCAGACCACTGCTCTTTAATTTATTTCTGTAAGTAACGCATTAAATGAGCTTTGGACAACTCACCAGTTCATGTATGAACAGTGAAGTATTGCTGGAGCCCAGGTTTATTTTGGTCAACCAGCAAATAAACGGACTAAGTGGAATACCACCAGCGCGAGTATTAGGGTTGAACTATCTCCGAAAAGCAAGCAATACAAGCATAGAATTAGACTGAATAGATCTGTTTTTATGGATCGGTCACATTGTCCCCGATACCCGATCTAGAATTTTTTCAGATATTAATATCGGAATCGGTGCATCCCTAATATTGACACATGTGCACGTTTTACTTTCAAGCTCCGCGCCCCCCCTGCAATAGCTCCGCGCCCCACCTAGGGGGCGCGCCCCCCACTTTGGGAACCACTGCTCTAAACAGTCCATAAAGAAGCTACAACTTGTACAAAATGCTGCAGCTCGAGTCCAGGAAATTCGATCATATTAGTCCCACTCTCGCCGCATTACACTGGCTTCCGATTAAATTTCACATTGAATTTAAAGTTCTTCTGTTAACCTATAAGGCGTTAAATGGTCTTGCCCCACAATATCTGAGTGAACTCATTGATTACTACAACCCATCTCGCCCTTTGCGCTCCCAAAATGCTGGATTTCTCCTAGTTCCAAAAATTAGTAAAACTACTGCCGGAGGCAGAGCTTTCTCTTTTAAAGCCCCTCAATTATGGAATAGCCTTCCAGCTCAAATCCGAGATTCTGACACAGTTCCAATCTTTAAATCTAGACGTAAGACTCACCTGTTTAGTCAAGCCTTCAGCTAAAATTCCCCTTGTAAGGTGTAGGGGCTTGGGGGCCCCCAGACGTTGAGATTTCTGGTGATCTGAGATGTTGATGCTGTCATCCAGCTGTGTCTTGGCATCACTCTATTTGTGACTATGACTTGACTGGAAAGCAATGTCTCAGTGAGCCCTCATGCCTGTGGTCACCTCTGAACCCCTCCCTTTAGTTATGCTGCTATAGATTAGCCTGCCGGAGCCACATGCTGATCACTGGCACGTGAGCTACGTACATTTAAATCAATGGTGGTTTAAATTCATGTCCACTCAGTCTGTATTGTCTATCTTCTTGCATGGCTCTACCCAAGATGATTGGATACAGGCACCTGCAGGCACCTGGGGGATGGTCTGGCTGCTGGTGGATGTGCTGATGCCGGGGTTCACCTGGGGAGTAACACTGCAGTCGGAGCCTACAATACCAGCATCACTGCTCCGACACGGAATGAAAGCCTGGCATTCATCAACAGACATTTACAGTGACAATATCAAAACCCAGAACTTTCAATTCTACCTTTTACCTAGTCTGATTGTGTGAATTGTGTGTGACTTGTGTATTTGTGTGTTAACAGGCCGCCCAATGGAGGATGGGTTCCCTTTTGAGTCTTGGTTCTCCCGAGGTTTCTTCCTATTCCCCACCATCATAGGGAGTTTTTCTTCGCCACTGTCGCCTTTGGCTTGCTCATTAGGGTTCTGGACCCATAGTATTGTTAACCTTGTAAATCCTGTAAAGCTGCTTTGCGACAACTTGAGTTGTTAAAAGCGCTATACAAATAAACTTTGATTGATTGATTGATGTAGATGGGTGAGCGAACATAGTGGCAACATAGTGTATATATACTGTATTTTCTGGACTATAGAGCGCACCTCAATATAAGCCGCACCTACCAAATAAAAAACAAATGGAAAAAGTTGTATAAGCCGCACCGGGCTATATGTCGTATATATCCACTGAACTGAATACAGTGAGTCCCCGCTTAACGATGGGCCTGGTTAACGACAGACCGGCGTTATGACTGACTTTTTATTTCGCACAGTACATGGAGGAGCAGTGGCAGCACAGTGGAGTGTAGTGGAGTGTAGTGGAGTGTAGTGGGGTGTAGTGGGGTGTAGTGGGGTGGGGTGTTGTGGGGTGTTGTGGGGTGTTGTGGTGTGTTGTGTACGATAAGTTGAGGCAGCGCAGCCTCCACCGCAGCCCATCTCGACAACGCGATCGCTCTTTATCACACTGTACACACGAGAACATTGTTAGTTTTTTCTATACTGTATTTATGATTAAAGCATATCTAAATCTAGGGTCACGCTTAACGACGAAAGCTGCTTTACGACGGACATTTCAGTCTCTAACCCCATCGTTAAGTGGGGACTCACTGTACATTTAACTGAACTGATCAGTTTCTGAACGGTGCCTGTAGCATTTCATGTGTGACAGTTTTGGCACTATCTATGTCCAAAGCCACACCTGCTCAAGGGTGTTAATTATTTTAAATAAAATACACACTGGCTATACCGAAGTTCACCTTTGACCACATAACTTTGCAGTATTACAGCAGTATTATGTCTAAATATCTAGTTAGGACAAAACTAGAGCGCTCAATGAACTAAGTTATAATCACTGTTGTGACGTCGGTGGCTGGCTGAAGAACGAGGCACGAGTCCTTCCAACTGACGAATGTCACGTTTATTTCACAAACACAGCGCAGATAGTGCACACAAAACACGCGTTTGCACTGAACGTGGTACAGCTAGACAACGACGAGCACAGGACACTGCGTGAACGCACATTAAATAGACAAACCACATAAACCCCACGTGATGACGAGATGGGCCACAGGTGAGAAGGATTATCACAAGACGCACCCACACCCATGGAGATCCACAGACGAAGATACACAGTCGAAGACGATCAAACGCAGACAATGTAAACACACACCCAAAAGGGAGGGGTCGGGGACCGTAACGTGACAGACGCCCCCTCCAAGGGCACTACCTGTCCCGGGGTGCCAACAGGACCAAGTGCCCCGAACCCACATCGATGGGCGGATCCGACGCGCTCAGTCCTGCGTCTGGGAGGTGACCGCCCTCGGTGGAGAGTCCGCCACGAACAGCTTAGAACACCCTCCCTGGGAAGACAGGGGAAAACACGTTAGACAAACGCACAGGAACATTCACGAACACACAAACGGGTACATTAACGGACAGAGGCACGAAAGGGAATAATGGATTAGGCACACATACGGGAATACATACGAACACTGGTACAGACACACAAGTGAATGGCGCCAGGCTGCGCGCTAGGAGGAGAGCGACCAGCGGGGAGAACCCGGGCGCTGCCGGCGTTGCGGGAGCTGCAGGCGCTGCGGTAGGCGGTCCTCTCGCCGCAAACCCTCCACTGGGTGCGGCGCGGCTGGCGGTCTCTCTTGCTGCCTTCCCGGTGGGCACACTACCGGCTTCTGTGGAAGCCCTCGAGGGGCGTGCCGTGAGGTAGGTCTGCCGACCCGCACTCTCTCTCTCTCAGGGGAACCACCTCGGGGGAATCCCTCTCTTCCTCGCTCTTCTTCACTGGACCCGACAGCGGTAGTGACCTCCATCTCCTCTTCTTCCTCGCTGCCCAGGCTCCAGCTCATGGGCTCCTCCGGGCTGCCACCCCTGGAGTAGTCCATGGCGCTTCCCTCGGAGTACTCGGGGGATACGCCCTCCTCGGGCTTCCTCCTCCCCCTCACGGTCTTGGACGAGCACCCAGAGTAGAGTGAGCTCCCCTCGTTCTCTTCCTCTGTTAGTAGCTCGCTATCCGAGTAGTCGGTGAAAACCGAGCACACGGAAGGGGAACGGTGTTCTTCCTCCTTGCCCTCACCGTAGTATTCGGTGGGGGCGGAGCATACAGAGTGAGGATAGTCCTCCTCCTCTCCCCCTTCACCCTCACCGTAGTCTACGGTGGGGTCGGAACAAACCGTGGGAGCCTGGTCTTCTTCCTCCTCCTCCTCTTCTTCCTCTAGACTACGGTGAGGACGGAGCCCACGGAGGGGGAATAGTCCTCATCCTCCTCTTCCTCGCCCTCTGATTCCTCCCCCTCGAACTCGCTCTCGGGGGTCTTCTCTGTGGAGCAGAGTTCGAGGGAGCCTACCCTCAGGGGCGAGAGATCTCGGGGAGGAGAGGGGTGTTGTTCCCTCCACCTCCATTCCGCGGCATCGCAGAAGCAGTCCACCATCTCGGCGTTGGGTGCCTCTCGAGCCTGACGCAGCATGAGCTTGCAGAACGGGTCCTGCTCCATAGTCTCGAGGGGTACGGAGGCATTGCGGTGCGAGGCAGGGGAAGAGCCATGGTGGTGCCTGCTGGGTCTCCTCCCCTTCTTGACCCAGGTGGCGTAGCCTGGCATTCTGTAGTAGGCTTGTCGTTCTGTGACGTCGGTGGCTGGCTGAAGAACGAGGCACGAGTCTTTCCGACTAATGAACGTCACGTTTATTTCACAAACACAGCGCAGATAGCGTACACAAAACACACATTTGCACTGAACGTGGTACAGCTAGACAACGATGCGCACAGGACACCGCCTACACCCACGGAGATACACCCACACCCACGGAGATACACAGACGAAGACGATCAAACGCAGACAATGTAAACACATGCCCAAAAGAAGGGTTCGGGGACCGTAACGTGACAACTGTAACTCCCTAATATCATCTGTAGCGTCTTTATGCGTGTCCAAATGAAGGGACTCGGAATTTGGCACAACACATGTTGGTTTGAAAATATTTCTCTGTTGTGCCTGCTGCTTGCATGTGCTAAATTTAATTGAGCACTTTCTTCTTTGATTTATAACTTTGTCCTACCACCTGATTTACTGCTCTGCCACCTGACAGGTGAAGAAAAATCTACAGAAAAGCCGCACCTCGGTATAAGCCGCATGGTTCAAATCGTGGAGAAAAAAGTAACGGCTTATAGTCCAGAAAATACGATAATTATTGTGACGTTGGGTGCAGGCTGAAAGACAAGGCTTGTTCTCCAGCTTTACCCACAGCGTCACGTTTATTTCATGTTGATTCGCGCACACAGAACAGCAACATCTAACTACGAGTGAGACTCAAAGACGAGCACGGGACGTTACATACACACACACTATACACGTTGACTAACAAGCACCACATGAAACACATTAGACTAATGACACGAGTTAACACACACACACACACACACACACACACACACACCCAACAACACCCCCACATGTACGAATGCGGACACGGACTATGTAGACACACTGTAGCATGACAATTATATATTTAATAAATATATATTTAAGAGGGAAAATTATATTGCGTTTTAGTTTTTTAGTCAAAAGGCAATTTAAGTGATCATTTACATATGTACATTAATGAGATAATTTGTGTGTGTGACATTTGGGATCGTGTATGTGTGGATGTGCAAGGTCGTAAGTCAGCCACATGGGTTGTCAGTTAAGTTACAGCTACAAATGTGTGACACACAAAGCTTTTGTGGCATATCTGCGGAGTGCTAAATCCCCTCACTACCACTTACACTGCTAATGTGATATTATACAAGTGTTCATTCCTTTTTTGTACCACTTAATCCTGCTAGTCCTGCTAGACGCATGTCTTTGGACTGTGGGAGGAAACCGGAGTACCCGGAGAAAACCCACACAGGCACAGGGAGAACATGCAAACTCCACACAGAGCAGCGCAGACCGAGAATCAAACCCTGACCAGCTTGCTGTAAGGCGACAGTGCTAACCACCACACCACCATGCCGCCTTATACAAGTGTTTTTAAAATTCAAATTACAAATTCAATTCAAATTTATTTTGGCCCAGTGGTGTATGTGGCATTTTGACTTTGGGTGAGACACTGTTCACACCACCCGGCCCAACACGAGTGGTGTGTGCAGGAATTACTGGGACAGGACACATTTTTAATCCAGGGATTGGTTACAGCTTACACCTAATAAGCCAGAAACATCTCCCATAAACAGCACATTCAGTTTAATTCACTTTTAAATGTTAAAAGTGTAGCTAGTACACTAATTGAACACGGACGGCAATCCTCATCCTTCAGACACATGGGGACAAAATAATGTTCTGAAAAAAAGCAAGCTCAGAGACACACCAGCACACTGTGATGGAGGTTTGTGGACGAACATTCACAGGGAGATGGGTGGGTAGGTACATGGTAATGGAGTCAGCAGGTGGGGTACAATGGAGACCTGTTATTGGGCTGGGGTGCACCCACATCACAATCCCAATAACAGCTATAGGTAGAACATACACCCAATAACAGCTATAGGTAGAACATACAGGCTACAACCTGGAGTTCCAGCATGTGCACATACCTATTGCATCTCTACCAGTATTACTGTTGTAATGCGTATGTAAATGCGTATGTAATGCGTATCTAAAGTGACCGTCTTAACACACACATGCGTGCACACACACGTATAGACCTACCCCAAAGTGCTTTATTTACACAGTGCACTAATCCCATATAGAGAGCAACTGTTTAATCTGTAAATGTAAATGTGCCATATTTTGTCAATTGTGATTTTTTTCACCGCATTTGAAATTTGTCCTCCACTTTTTACCCATCTGTGCAGTTAGAACACACACACACTAGTGATTACTAGGGGGCTGTGGATCACACGTGCCCAGAGCGGTGGGCAGCCCTAGCCCGGCGCCCGGGGAGCAGTTGGGGTTAGGTGCTAGGTGTTAGGTGGATAGAGAATTATTAAATCCACCCCTTCAAAGAGACTACAAAATGACACATTGATAGGAAAGAACTTACGTCCATTTATTAATCAATGCATCCAATTTTTCATCAATACACCCAATTAAAACCAAAATGCAATAAATTAATCAATTCATCCATTTTAAACACACAGAATGCTCTTAGAAAGATACAAAAAGCTGCATTATGGTTTTATTTTACCTTTTAAGTACATATGCATTAAGTTTTTGTCACAAGGATTCACAAGAATCTTAGAATGTGTATTTAATAAAGAGTTTTAAATTGACTGTCATCTTAACATGAATTTGAATAATTAAAAGTACACCTCAGATCTCCTGCTTAGATGTGGAAACACTGAACAATATATGGTTTCCTGTGACAGGCTGACACAGCTGTGCTTATCTGTGACCTGCAATGACTAACAACGTTGATGTTAATTTGTCTCCATGGTTTCCCTGATCCAGTTCAGGTAGTTCTTCACTTTGGTGTAGTAGCCTCTGTTGTACTGGTTTCCACAGACTGGAGGACCCCATGACACAATGCCCTTGAGTTGGTAGGGTGTATTTGCAGACCCAGCCCCTACTGTGGGGACAACCAGAGGACCTCCACTGTCCCCCTTACAGCTGTCCACATTTCCCTTCTCTCCTCCAGCACAAAACATGTTATCAGTGACCTTCCTATCATTTGGAAAACAAGGAACATCTGAAATTTCTATCACATGACCATAAAACAAATAACGAGTCTTTGTTATATTTTCGGATTTTCCTCCAAACCCTGAGATTGTGCCTGTCTTGCCCTCCATCGCTGCTCCGTGGGTTTGCTTGGGCAGACACACTGGCCTAATGTTTTGGCTAAGTGTCACCCGGGCAGACAGCTTCAACAGGGCAATGTCATTATCAAAGTTCTCATGGTCCCGGTTCAAAATCCTCCTTTTAAAACCAGGATGAATGATGATCTTCTCAGTCTCCATTGTAAGAGCATTTTCGTCCATCCCATCAATAATTCCTCCATACAACGTCAGTGTTTCTGACCCAGGTCTGTCCACTACATGGGCAGCAGTGAGCGCCCACTGATCTGAGATCAGCGAAGCACCAGCTCGCTCAGGCTCTTTCATCAGGAGATGCCAAGGAAACTCTTCTGCTCTGGCTTTCTTGCCTCCAAAAATCCTCCCGGAAGAAAATACATTATTCTTGCCACATACTGCCATAATTTGGAGGAGAGAGAGAAGGAAAAATTAAAGAAAATAATATTTAGCTATATCAGTGAGATTATTTTATTATTATTATATTTTAACAAATTTGATAAGAGAACACACAGAAATACCTGGAACACACTGTGGTCTAATATGTCCATTTCCAGATACCCACGTACCACTGGCATTACAGGTGAAGTTAGCTGACATAAGGGATGAAATTAGAAAGCAATAACTATGATAACTCTATAAGTATATATACAAATGCACACACACTAACATCTGCATAACATTTACCATCTCCAATTAGTTCGTAGTACTCTGACAGACATGTGACGCTGATATTTTGTTTGTATGTGGTAAGTGGTTCCTCCTCTGTTAGGATCATCAGATCTGAAAAGTTGGGTATCCCACAGTCCACAACTGAAAGAGAAGACACAGAAAGAATGTGTGTTTGTGTGTGTGTGTGTGTGTGTGTGTGTGTGTGTGTGTGTGTGTGTGTGTGTAACAGGAACAAGTATCTCTTTGTACACAACATGACTGGACCACAAAATCAACCCTGTAGAGCGGCTGCATTGTAATCCTGTTTTTAGTTACATTTATATTACATTAAGTAACAAAAATGTATATAGTAACATTGTATTTACTAACCCTACACTAATACACTGTACCATTTCTGCTTTCACAGAGTATGTGCTATTACACACTTAGTGTAATTAATAGTGTACTTACACTGTATACATTTACACACTTAGTGTAATTAATAGTGTACTTACACTGTATACATTTACACACTTAGTGTAATTAATAGTGTACTTACACTGTATACATTTACACACTTAGTGTAATTAATAGTGTACTTACACTGTATACATTTACACTTAATAGCATACTTTTATTTTTGGTGCCTTTGGCATCTGGGTTTCTAAAATAATTATACAAACAAATTTAAAATCATATTGCTGTAACATTGACACTTTAGTAAAATTCCTCTAAAGTTTGTCTTCAAACCTGAGGGGGATTTTCTTTTTCTAAATGCACTGAACATTTGATCTATCAGAACAGTAGTTCTTGTCTCCAGGTTGTCACGGTCACAGCTCCGGACCCTTCCCTGTGGGCGTGTCATTATGTCGTCTGCGTGCTGTTATGTCCATATTAGTACGTGGGTGTGGGTTGTTTGTGAGCGTGTTCGTAGTCGCACCTGTGCCTTGTCTCGAGATCACGAGAGTCTGTGTTAATCACCTATATAATGTGCGTTCGCGCAGTGTCTTGTGCTCGTCTTTGTCCAAAGTTTCGTGCCTGTGCGAGAGGTGTGTTTTCTGTTCGCACTCCGCACGGAGCTTGACGTGTTTATTTGTTCACATTAAAAGTCAGGTGTTGCACAGTTCGACGTTCGTAGTGCCTCATATTTCGAGCGTCACAGAAAGACGAGCCTTACAATGCCAGGATACACGTCGGCACGCAAAAAGGGCAAGAAGAAGGCCAAACGACGTCACGCTTCTTCCCCTGCGCGTCGCCACGAGGTACCAGACCCGGATGAGAGGATGCAGCAGGACCCCATCTGTGCGAGCCTGCTGCGTAAAGCCCAAGCGGCAGAGACCGAGGAGGATGCAGAGTGCTTTCGACTGGCCGCACGCAGGGTATGGAGCGATAGGCACGGAGCTCCGCCCCTGGCATACCCTGCAGAAGGGACCTTCCCCCCGGCAGACCAGGAGGAGACTGGTCCGTTCTATATTGGCACCGGTGAGTGGGTCTTCGCCACCCCCGAGGTCGAGTTTGGGAGCGAGGAGTCCGAGGAGGAGGAGAGTCCTCTCCAGTCCGAAGACTCCGAGGAGGAGACGGAGAGAGGTGCCAGCGCTGCTCCGTTCGAGCACTCCGCTCCTCTCGCGACCGAGGAAGCTAGCCCTCTGCCCTCCGTAGGTGCTGAAGCAGGCGCGCGCTACGGAGAAGGTGAGGGTGAAGACATCAGTCCCCCTTCCTCCTTATACTCGGCGCCCACCCTGTATTACGGAGGAGACGATCCAGATGTCAGTCCACCTCCCTCCGTTTACTCAGCACCTACGGTGTATTACGGAGGAGACGATCTCGACGTCAGTCCTTCCCCGTCCGTCTGCTCAGATTCCATCCGAGATGACAGCGAGGAGGAACCCGACGTCAGCCCTCCGCTGTCCGTGTGTGCTCCCCTCGCCGAATCCAACAGCGAGGGCGAGGAAGCGCCTGGCTCTTCCCCCTCTGTGCGGTCAGAAGCAACCGTGCGTACGGAGAAGGGGGAGAGACCGGAAGATGAAGCGCGTTCGGGCTCCGAGGCGAGCCAGATGGACTGCTCGCCTTGCGTCTCCTTGGAGGAGGCGATGTCGCAAAGCCCAGGAGCATCAGAGGATGAGGAGGAGGGGATGGAGACGTCAGGGGGCGAGGAGGTGCTACCCCGGCGAGCAGAGGAGTTCCGAGGCCCGAGGGTGTGTTTCGGGTTGCCCTCAGAGGTACCTCGTGCCCCGGCCAGTGAACGGCGTTGAGCAAAACCCCCGCCAGCGCCCAGGAAGAAGCCGGAAGCGCCCAAAGCAGAGCCAGCGGGCGCGCGGTTGCCTGGAGCACCCAGCAGCGCTGCGCGCGCAGAAGGACCGGGTGCGCAGAACGGAGGGGCCCCGCCTCCGGTGGCACCTGCAGCCCTGGGAGGGTTGGTGCATCTGGCCGCTCTCCTGCAAGCGGGGAGCGCGATCTCCTGGTTGCCCATGCCTGTGTGTTTGTCCATTCCGTTATGTATCCCTAACCCCCTATTCCCTTTTGTGCCCCTTGTGTTTAATGTTCCAGTGTGTGTGATCGTCCACGTGCCCGTGTTTAATGTATTTTCCCCTGTCTTCCCAGGGAGGGTGTTCTAGAGCTGTTCGCGGCGGTTCCCACCATCGGGGGAGACGGCTCTCGGAGGCTCGTGAACCCGGCGGCTCCGGACCTGCCCGTCGGTGAAGGTTCGGGGCTTTTCCAGCTGCGCGGGAAGCTCCCGGAGTAGCGAGCCCCTGGTGGAGGGTTCTGTCACGGTCACAGCTCCGGACCCTTCCCTGTGGGCGTGCCACTATGTCGTCTGCGTGTCGTTATGCCCATGTATGTACTTCCGTGGGTGTGGGTTGTTTGTGAGTGTGTTCATAGTCGCACCTGCGCCTTGTCTCGAGATCACGAGGGTCTGTGTTAATCACCTATATAATGTGCGTTCGCGCAGTGTCTTGTGCTCGTCTTTGTCTAAAGTTTCCTGCCTGTGTGAGAGGTGTGTTTTCTGTTCGCACTCCGCACGGAGCTTCACGTGTTTATTTGTTCACATAAAAAAAAACTGTTGCACAGTTCGACGTTCATAGTGCCTCATATTTCGAGTGTCACACAGGTAAATCAGTGTAACCCGGAAAATTACAGATTATAACACCTACCCCTAACCCTAGACCCAGAGTGTAACTGTAACGCGGTGTAATCACCTACCCCTAACCCTAGACCCAGAGTGTAACTGTAACACGGTGGGATTGTGTTTGAAAAAGTAGAAACTGGAACTGTGACAAAGAAGCCTGGAAGAGGACACGAGTGCATCTCGCCACCACGCACCGTGAGAAGGATGGTGAGAGAAATTAAATTTCTCAAAATCAGAAAACGTAATCATACGGTAGCATCTTGGGGTTACGAGGTCTCCCAAACAATCATTAGGTGCTATCTACATGTCAACAAGATGTTTGGGAGTCATGCATGGAGAAATTCGTTTCAGAGTTATACTCATAAGAGTAAACAGGTGGAGTTTGCCAAGCAGTATGGCAATGAGTGAGTATGCACAAAAACACCTTGTGCCCACTGTTAAGTATGGGGTAGGATCGGTGATGCTGTGGGCCTGTTTCTCCTCAAAAGGACTTGGGAACCTTGTAAGGATACATGTGATCATGAACTCTTTGAAATATCAGGACATTTTGAATGAGAATCTGGTGGCCTCTGCCCAAAAGCTGAAGATGGGTCATCACTGGGTCTTTCACCAAGATAATGACCCTAAACATGTGGCCAAATCTACTCAAAAATGGTTCACAAGACACAAAATCAAGCTCCTCTCATGGCCATCTCAGCCCCCAGACATCAACCCAATACAACACCTGTGGTGTGAGCTGAAGAGGAGAGTGCACAGGAGAAGACCCAGGACTCTGGACGATTTAAAGAGGTTGTGTAAGAGGAATGATCAAAGATCCCTCTTTCAGTATTCTCCCATCTTGTGAAGAGATATATGAGAAGATTAAGTGTTGTCTTGTTGGCAAAAGGAGGTTGTACAAAAGACTAACACAGGGGTGCCAATAATTGTGGCACACATGATTTCATTCAAAATATTTATTTCTTTGTCAGGATTTTTTCTTTATTTCTTTTTTGTTTAGGGGTGCCATTAATTATGGAGGGTGCTGTATGTGTGTAATGTGCATGTAATGAGTGTATCTCACGTTCGCAGTGGTGGATGGGACTCCACTTTCCACTTTTCTGACATGTGGACACAAAGGTTTGCTGAAGTGTCTGAGCACAAATGAAAAAAGATTTGAATAAGCAGACTACAAAAGAAACATCTAGACCAGGGGTCGGCAACCTTTGAGACATGGAGTGCCAACTTTAACATGTCTAGTCAATGAGTGTGCCGAGTAGTGAGCGAATTTAAATTGTTGAGCCGGGGGGTGGCGGCGAGTTTAAATTGTTGAGGGGGGGGGGGGGGGGGGTGTAAATGGACACAAATTAAGTATTATATCGCGATCGATCGCCAAGTATAAACGTCTCCGCTTAGCAGAGCGTTGAGGAGCTATTTCGATTGGAGGATCGTGCTCTCTGTCTGAGATTGTTTATTACTAATTTTTTTTTGCTGATGCTGGTCCAGCGTGTCGCGTGCCAATGATTATGCCTCCGCGTGCCAACGGTGGCCCGGGTGCCATAGGTTGCCAACCCCTGATCTAGACAGTCAAACAAGCAGGCTACAAAACAAACAAGAAAACAGGCTACACAGTACATACAGTGGGTTGCAAAAGTATTCATACCCCTTGAACTTTTCCATATTTTGTCACATTACAACCACAAACATAAATATATTTCACTGGAATTTAATGTGAAAGACCAACACAAAGTGGTATACAATTGTGAAGTGGAAGGAAAATTATACATGAATCAAAATATTTTTTACAAATAAAAAACTAATAAGTGCGACGTGCAAAAGTATTCAGCCCCATTTTCCCTGAGTGCAACCAATTGCATTCAGAAGTTGCCTGATGACTGCTAATGACTCAAAAGGGTCCACCTGTGTGTAATCTAATCTCAGTACAAATACAGCTGCTCCGTGACGGCCTCAGATGTTGGTTAAGAGAATATTGGGGAGCAAACAGCATCATGAAGTCCAAAGAACACACCAGACAGGTTAGAAATATGGTTTTGGTGAAGTTTAAAGCAGGCTTAGGTTATAAAAAGATTTTATCTTTTTTAAGAGACTTTTTTAAAGAGACTTCGAACATCTCACGGAGCACTGTTCAATCCATCATCTGGAAATGGAAAGAGTATGGCACCACAGTAAACCTACCAAGACAAGGCCGTCCACCTAAACTTACAGGCCGAACAAGGAGATCACTGATCAGAGAGGCAGCCAAGAGGCCCATGGTGACTCTGGATGAAATGCAGAGAGCCACAGCTCAGGTGGGGGAAACTGTCCACAGGACAATAATTAGTCGTGCACTACACAAATGTGGTCTTTATGGAAGAGTGGCAAGGAGAAAGCCATTGTTAAAAGAAAACCATAAGAAGTCCCGTTTGCAGTTTGCCAGAAGCCATGTTGAGGACACAGCAAACATGTGGAAGAAGGTGCTTTGGTCAGACGAGACCAAAATTGAACTTTTTGGCCACAATGCAAAACGCTATGTGTGGCGGAGAAATAACACTGCACATCACTCTGCAAACACCATCCCCACTGTCAAATATGGTGGTGGCAGCATCATGCTCTGGGGGTGCTTCTCTTCAGCAGGGACCGGGAAGTTGGTCAAAGTTGATGGGAAGATGGATGGAGCCAAATACAGGGCAATCTTGGAAGAAAACCTGTTGGAGTCAGCAAAAGATTTGAGACTGGGGCGGAGGTTCACCTTCCAGCAGGACAACGACCCTAAACATAAAGCCAGAGCTACAATGGAGTGGTTTAAAAAAAAGAATATTCATGTGTTAGAATGGCCCAGTCAAAGTCCAGACCTAAACCCAATTGAGAATTTGTGGCAAGATCTCAAAACTGCTGTTCACAAACGCTCTCCATCCAATCTGACTGAGATTGAGCTGTTTTGCAAGGAGGAATGGGCAAGAATTTCAGTCACTAGATGTGCAAAGCTGGTGGAGACATACCCTAAAAGACTTGCAGCTGTAATTGCAGCAAAAGGTGGCTCCACAAAGTATTGACTCAGGGGGGCTGAATAATTTTGCACATCGCACTTTTCACTTTATGTGTAAAAAAAATGTTGATTCATGTATAATTTTCCTTCCACTTCACAATTGCATACCACTTTGTGTTGGTCTTTCACATTAAATTCCAGTGAAATATATTTATGTTTGTGGTTGTAATGTGACAAAATATGGAAAAGTTCAAGGGGTATGAATACTTTTGCAACCCACTGCATGATCTAAATATTAAATATAGAAATTAAAAGCAATTACACTGTCCAAAGAATGTCCAGTCACACACTGCACAGTGACTGTGTCTCCTGGGGTGTACTGCGGTTTCTGAGGTACCACAGTGGAGTGCTCCGTCACTGTTCCAGGGCACCGCATTGCTGTAGGAAGTTTACACTGGCTATAATCAATAAGTTAACACTGGCAATAAGCAATCAAAAATATAATGATTATCAGCTAACCAGCTCTCAAACAATGAAAAACTCAAGCAAAAGCTGCCAATTAATGTTCTTCATTAAAAGTTCTCCATTAAAGTTGGTGCCATAAAACTTCCCCCATTGCACTATGACATTTTTAAATGTAGTGATAAGAAGCTATAGTGTGAGCCCTGAAGGTTGTGCAAGCCTACGTTGAGCTCTGTAGTTCAAGGTGAAGCCCGTGTTGGTGCCTGCTTGGTCTGTACGGAACAGCACCTGAACACGCTGGGCAGACGTGGAGATCTCAGCCGGAGCTTTCTGCCCACAGAAGGGCCCCAGTGTCCCAGAGTCAGACTGTATCTGGTAAACAGACACAGGAAGCAAAAGGATGTAAAGCCTAGAGTGTGGAGTGAGAAGGAGGTGGATGCATGTGTGGAGTAGAGTGAGATTAGGGTTAGGATTAGGGTTAACAGCATGTGTGGAGTAGAGTGAGATTAGGGTTAGGATTAGGGTTAACAGCATGTGTGGAGTAGAGTGAGATTAGGGTTAGGATTAGGGTTAACAGCATGTGTGGAGTAGAGTGAGATTAGGGTTAGGATTAGGGTTAACAGCATGTGTGGAGTAGAGTGAGATTAGGGTTAGGATTAGGGTTAACAGCATGTGCGTAGTAGAGTGAGATTAGGGTTAGGATTAGAATTAACAGCATGTGCGTAGTAGAATGATGTTAGGGTTATGATTAGGGTAGATAGCATGTGCGTAGTAGAGTTTAGGACTGAGAGGCTACATACAAAGACCAGCAACAGGGAAGACAAACCGCACCACTATCTAGTCCAATTTGAGCTTCATCTTAACATAAATACCCACTCGTCTCCTCGGCAGTGTATAAAGTGCTTGATAAATTCATCAACAGCAACAAAGTTCATTGAAACCCTATTGAGTATATTGAAATAGCCTTATACAAAGTACAAAAGGGCAGAGTGAGAGTTGGCAACCCTGATTAAGGTAATAATGCAATTTCGCTACCCAGAACTAGTCCATCTGCTGGGTTACTTTTGGCCACCCGAGGGAGGCACAAGTCAACTCTATGGTAATCAGGGATTGTTAGCCACACCCTAACCCCTAACCCCTAACACCTAACCCCTAACCCTAACACCTAACACCTAACCCCTAAACCCTAACACCTAACACCTAACACCTAACACCTAACCCCTAACACCTAACCCCTAACCCCTAACCCCTAACACCTAACCCCTAACCCTAACACCTAACCCCTAACACCTAACCCCTAACCCCTAACACCTAAACCCTAACACCTAACCCCTAACCCCTAACACCTAACCCCTAACACCTAACACCTAACCCCTAACCCTAACACCTAACCCCTAACACCTAAACCCTAACACCTAACACCTAACCCCTAACCCCTAACACCTAACCCCTAACACCTAACACCTAACCCCTAACCCCTAACACCTAACACCTAACCCCTAACCCTAACACCTAACACCTAACCCCTAACACCTAACCCCTAACCCTAACACCTAACCCCTAACACCTAACACCTAACCCCTAACCCTAATGCTCCGGCCTACTGAAGAGCAGCTCCCTGACTCCTTGTGCTCAGTCTGTGTTCAGAGTTCTGGTGGTCATTTCCTTTCTCAGGTGCCCCCAAACCCTTAAACCTCCAAATCCTCAAACCTCCAAACCCTCAAAACCCTCAGACCTCCAAAAACCTCAAACGCTTCAACCCCCAAACCCCCAAAACACCCAAACCCTCAACCCCCCAAAATGTCAAACACTCAAAACCCCCAAACCCCCAATCCCTTAAACCCTCAACTCTCCCAAAACCTCAAAAGCCTAAACCCTCAAACCCCCAATTCCTTAACCCCCCAAACCCTCAAACTTCCAAAACACTCAACCCCTTCAACTTGCAAACCCTCAACACTCCAAAACCCTCAAACCCCAATCCCTTAAACCCCCAAACCCATCAAAACCCATCAAAGCCACAAAACCCCCAAACCGTCAAAACTCTCAAACCCTCAATCCCTCAAACCCCCAAATACTAAAATCCCCAAAATCCCCTAACCCTCAAACCTCTCAAAAAAGAACGGTAAGAGTGGTGGTTGTCTCTTTGGAGGAGCTTCCCCACTCATGCTGGCTGCCAGTTAGGATTTAGAGCTTAGGGTTTACAGATTAAGCTTAGCAGTTAAAGTTACTTGGTCTGGTTGGGTCTGATCTGTCAAATTTGGACACAGAGATTTTACTCTGTATTGGGGAGGACACTCCCATTATGAATACTGTACAGATATGGCTTATAACACTACAACAGCAATATGACGGATCAGTAAACCACCCAAAGATCTTCAGGAATCTTCAAGAAAGGGCGGTAAGAGAAAAGCTGAATCAGATCAGCGGAGCTACAGACCGTAAGAGTGTCCACACATTGCCCATCCCTGCTCTCCACGTCAAACTCCCCAGGGAAGCTTAGCACCAGCTGCTGGCCCTCCTCCACCGCCAGCGTGTAGGAACAGAAGGAGTTCTCCCAGTACGGACCAGGGCTGCCTGGAGGGCTCAGCACACCCTCCCCAAAGAGCATATCTGTGCAATTTGCTGAAAGACAGACATAAAGAGAGTGAAATAAAATCAATGTTACATTTTATAATGCCAAATACAACAGAAAAATTAGATTCAGAAAAATGGATGTTTTTCTATATTTTTGTATTTATTATTTTACTATACCAGAATTAGTTTAGCAATGATGTCAGTGCTTGAAATGGTACAAGTTAAAATCAGTACTTCATATATGCAGTCATGTTAACTGTAATTTATATTTATATAGCACTTTTTACAACATGTCACAAAGCAGCTTTACAATCGTATGGGTCCATATCCTTAATGAGCAAGCCAAATGCGACAGTGGCGAGGAAAAACTCCCTATGATGGTGGGGATTAGGAAGAAACCTCGGGAGAACCAAGACAGGTGTGCTAGTCTTCAAAGTACTGTGTGTGTGTGTGTGTGTGTGTGTGTGTGTGTGTGTGTGTGTGTGTGTGTGTGTGTGTGAATGCTTGTGTAGTTCTGTACCACTGCAGGTATGCTGGTCTTCACTGAGGTAGTAACCTGGCTTGCAACTGCAGGTGTATCCTCCAATGTAGTTATGGCAGAAGTGGGAACAGACAAGATCACCGTCCTGGCACTCGTCTACATCTGGGGTCAAAGGTCAGCTAAGTAATGAGTCCACATCCATTAAGATCCCCTCCCTCCACTGAGCTGCCACAGGACGGGTAACATTGAAGTAGTAAAATCACTTCACCATTCAGTTCAGTTGATACTGGAAGCTTACCCTGCACCTTGTAGAAGGCTCTGAAGCCAGTGTGTCTCTCTGGGTTGGAGAAGTCAGCCTGGAATGAGAGAGAGAGACAGCCCCCGGCGTGTGAACGCAGAGAGGGGTTGACAGAGAGCAGATGCTGAGCTGACATTTTGCCACATAGTTTGGTGAGAAGGATGTTCCCCGCAAAGACCTGCAAGAGACAAAACCAGTGCTGTGGAACAGGCTTTAAGGTCCAAGAACAGAAGCAAGAGACACATTATACACACAGTATAATGGATCACAGTTTCTCATGTAAATAATATCTCTAGCACAGTCTTCCTCTACCTTAGGAACATTACAAAGACTAGGACCACACTGCTCTCCCAGGATGCAAAAAAACTAGTTTATGCATTAGATTGGACTGCTGTCATGCCTTACCTGGCTGTTCTTCTAGGTGCTTAAACAAGCTCCAGCTAGTTCAGAATGCAGCAGTCAAGAGTTATTACCAGAACTAGAAACTTTGATCACATTAACCCTATCATAGCTACATTACATTGGCTCCCAGTCAAATTTCGTATTGATTATAAAAGACTTCTAATGATCTACAAAGTAGAGGTCTGCGCGGGACTGCTTTTTTAATCCCGCTCCCTACCGCTCCCACCAAAAAATCGCTTATTTTAATCCTGCTCCCGCCCGCACCTGCATGTTTTAATCCCGCTCCCGCCCGCACCGGCCAAAAAATCGCTTGTTTTAATCCCGCTCCCGCCCACCACATACACATTTCTGTCGCCCCCGCCCGCAATCCTAATATGAATTGAATTAATTAGATTTAGTACTTGAAATTTTCTTATGTATTTATTAAAACAGCAATATAGCGATGGATCGCGCTGTCCCATTTCTTACCACAGTCCAAACACATGCCATCAGGTGACGTACACCAACACTTTCTGACATCTATCACAACAAGCAAATGGTAGACGATTTCCATCTCCATTAATTACAATGGAATATGACCTCCATACATCAGACTTTCCTGTAGTTGGCTTAATTGTGGTGTATTCGCCTGTTTTAATTGAATTTTCCACAGCTGAAACTGACCGTCTACAGTCTCTGCCATCAAAATGACAAAATGACGCACACTTCATGTTCACGTGATCAGTTGCTTAGCCAATATTTTGAATTCGTTTATTGCTTACTTACTGAATGATTAGTTGTTTTCATCCTGTTCCTTATGCATGGAAATCATTGCGTTGTTAATATTATAATTTTCTAGACTATTTATTAATTTGCGGGATTTTTCTACATGTATATGCGGTCCCGCTCCCGCATCGCTTGGACTAATTAAACTCCCGCTCCCGCCAATAACAATAAAATTCTGTCTTAATAATAATTAGGATATTCTGACGGGTCCCGTGGGACCCGCGGGATTACCGCGGGAGTGCAGACCTCTACTACAAAGCACTGAATGGTAATGATCCACAATACCTCACTGAACTCCTAGTTTGCTATGACCCACCACATCTGAATAAAGTGAATAAAGAAAAATAACATCAATGATATCACATTTACTTTGTTCAAAACTTGAAATATCAAATAACAAACAGCAACTGTTCTTCAAAAACGCTCCCTCTGAAAACAACTTTGAAGCGCGGGCAATTTCTTCAGCCAAAACAAAGCTAGCTTTTACTTTATTGTTTGTGATTGTGGCTTTCGCGAACACATTCTGTTCAATTCAATTCATTCAACTCTGTTGCAATCACAGTTTGCCTTTTAGTTCCTTGGCAATTTGTTGTTTTTCTTGATGCCTAATTTTTTGGCATATTAGCTCCGTGTTTGGTCTCAAGATGCCTACGTAGGTTGTACTTTTTGACAACCGCCACCACTTCATAACACAAAAGACATACACATTTTTCTCCTTGAAGCACAATTTGCTTTCTGATCTTACTTGAAACTGTCACGTTGAGGACCCCGGCCCCTCCCTTTTGGGCGTGTGTTTACGTTGTCCACGTGCATCGTCTGCGTCTGTGGAACTCCGTGGTTGTGGTTATGTCCTGTGATAATACGTCTCACCTGTGACTTGTATCGTAATCACGTGGGGATTATGTGGTTTGTCTATTTAATGTGCGCTCGCGCAGTGTCCTGTGCTCGTCGTTGTCTAAGTCTGCATGTTGTGTTGAAAGTCTGTATGTTTATCGTGCGCTATTGCGCAATATACATGTTTATTAAAAGTGACGTCTGTTGCAAAAGAGGGATTTCGTGTCTCATCCTTCGCCCAGCTCGCGCGTCACAGAAACACACTTCCATCTGAATCGATTTTTCTTTTCCTAGACATTTTAGGATCATTATTTGTATTACTCAATTTCACTTATTGGGAAAATTGCATCGATGTGCAAACACTGCAGTGTTGAGATGCCGTCACTTCACAGGTAACATAATTGTGGGAAATGTAGTTTTTGGTCACTGCACGTATTTGACTTAATTTCTTGGACAATTTGGCTTTTTAAGCTCTCGCAGGCCTCATAAAATGACACGGCGCACCACATTTGGCCCGCGGGCCTTGAGTTTGACACCTGTGGCTTAGAGCAAAAGGTACAGGCTCTGTATTAGTACCTACTGTAGAATAAGGAAAACTACAACAGGGGGCAGAGCCTTTTCCTGTGAAGTTCCCATGCTATGGAATAACATCACTGTCAATGTTCGAGAATTAGACACAGTCTCAATATTCAAGGCCAGTCTGAAAATCCATTTGTATAGTCAGACATGTTACTTTCCTTCTTAGGTAATGGTGTTGATCTAGGGGTTCATGGGCATTCAGAGTTTTGATAAAGGTGTTCAACTAGGGGTTTATGGGCATTCAGAGTTTTGATAAAGGTGTTCAACTAGGGGTTTATGGGCATTCAGAGTTATGATAAAGGTGTTCATCTGGGGGTTTATGGGCATTCAGAGTTATGGTAAAGGTGTTCATCTGTGGGTTCTTAGACACTGCGAGCTATGGTAAACTGGGATATTACGATGCTATCACTTCAACTCAGTTTTGTCGCTCAGGTTTGTATAGAGTGCTGATGCCCCAGAGAGCTTCATGCACGTGAACCTTCTGACTCCGCCTTTACAATGGCACACATTTTGGCTCCGCCCTTTTAGCTGTGCTGCTGTGGCTAGATCTGCTGGACACTGTAGTCCTTTAATTTACACTTCTCTGTACTAAGTCATGCCTAATAATCGTGTCTCTCTTTCTAGAGATGTAATGTAATACTACTGCTGATGTCCTGCTGATGTAATCCTACTCCTGATGTCCTGCTGATGTAATCCTACTCCTGCTGATGTAATCCTACTGCTGATGTCCTGCTGATGTAATCCTACTCCTGATGTCCTGCTGATGTAATCCTACTCCTGATGTCCTGCTGATGTAATCCTACTGCTGATGTCCTGCTGATGTAATCCTACTCCTGATGTCCTGCTGATGTAATCCTACTCCTGATGTCCTGCTGATGTCCTGCTGATGTAATCCTACTCCTGATGTCCTGCTGAGGTAATCCTACTCCTAATGTCCTGCTGATGTAAGCCTACTCCTGATGTCCTGCTGATGTAATCCTACTCCTAATGTCCTGCTGATGTAAGCCTACTGCTGATGTCCTGCTGATGTAATCCTACTCCTGATGTCCTGCTGATGTAATCCTACTCCTGATGTCCTGCTGATGTAATCCTACTGCTGATGTCCTGCTGATGTAATCCTACTCCTGATGTCCTGCTGATGTAATCCTACTGCTGATGTCCTGCTGATGTAATCCTACTCCTGATGTCCTGCTGATGTAATCCTACTCCTAATGTCCTGCTGATGTAAGCCTACTCCTGATGTCCTGCTGATGTCCTGCTGATGTAATACTACTGCTGATGTCCTGCTGATGTAATCCTACTCCTGATGTCCTGCTGATGTAATCCTACTCCTGATGTCCTGCTGATGTAATCCTACTCCTGATGTCCTGCTGATGTCCTGCTGATGTAATCCTACTCCTGATGTCCTGCTGATGTAATCCTACTCCTAATGTCCTGCTGATGTAAGCCTACTCCTGATGTCCTGCTGATGTCCTGCTGATGTAATCCTACTCCTGATGTCCTGCTGATGTAATCCTACTCCTGATGTCCTGCTGATGTAATCCTACTCCTAATGTCCTGCTGATGTAAGCCTACTCCTGATGTCCTGCTGATGTCCTGCTGATGTCCTGCTGATGTAATCCTACTCCTGATGTCCTGCTGATGTAATCCTACTGCTGATGTCCTGCTGATGTAATCCTACTCCTGATGTCCTGCTGATGTCCTGCTGATGTAATCCTACTCCTGATGTCCTGCTGATGTAATCCTACTCCTGATGTCCTGCTGATGTAATCCTACTTCTGATGTCCTGCTGATGTAATCCTACTGCTGATGTCCTGTTGATGTAATCCTACTCCTGATGTCCTGCTGATGTAATCCTACTCCTGATGTCCTGCTGATGTAAGCCTACTCCTGATGTCCTGCTGATGTAATCCTACTGCTGATGTCCTGCTGATGTAATCCTACTCCTGATGTCCTGCTGATGTCCTGCTGATGTAATCCTACTCCTGATGTCCTGCTGATGTAATCCTACTCCTGATGTCCTGCTGATGTAATCCTACTTCTGATGTCCTGCTGATGTAATCCTACTGCTGATGTCCTGCTGATGTAATCCTACTGCTGATGTCCTGCTGATGTAATCCTACTCCTGATGTCCTGCTGATGTAAGCCTACTCCTGATATCCTGCTGATGTAATCCTACTGCTGATGTCCTGCTGATGTAATCCTACTCCTGATGTCCTGCTGATGTAATCCTACTGCTGATGTCCTGCTGATGTAATCCTACTCCTGATGTCCTGCTGATGTCCTGCTGATGTCCTGCTGATGTAATCCTACTCCTGATGTCCTGCTGATGTAATCCTACTCCTAATGTCCTGCTGATGTAAGCCTACTCCTGATGTCCTGCTGATGTCCTGCTGATGTAATCCTACTCCTGATGTCCTGCTAATGTAATCCTACTGCTGATGTCCTGCTGATGTAATCCTACTCCTGATGTCCTGCTGATGTAATCCTACTGCTGATGTCCTGCTGATGTAATCCTACTCCTGATGTCCTGCTGATGTAATCCTACTCCTGATGTCCTGCTGCTGTGTCTCATGTCCAAGATGGAGTTTTGTTAGAGTTAGTAAGTATGAATTACTGTGAGTCTGGATTATGGCTAGGGTTAGTGTGTGTGAGTTAGAGTTAGGGTTAGTGAGTGTGAGTTAGAGTTAGGGTTAGTGCATGTGAGTTAGAGTTAGGGTTAGTGCATGTGAGTTGGAGTTAGGGTTAAGGTTAGTGAGTGTGAGTTAGGTTTAGGGTTAGGGGTAGGGCATGTGAGTCTGGGTTCCTCTCAAGGCTTTTTCTTATGCTCTAGGGTTTATTTATTTGCTAACTGGAGGCTTGTATTTGGACATATGTTAAAGCTGCTGTCAATAAGTGCTATACAAATAAATTTGACTTTGACACACACACACACACACACACACACACACACACACAGCAGGTTTGTCTCCCACACACACCTACCTTAACAACATCATTTTCACACTCTTGGCTGTCCTCCAGGTCCAGGTGAAGAAAGCGGAGAGTGAGAAGGTGTCCAGGTGCAGCACAGCGCTCCCATATAAACGTGGAGTGTGGACTGTAGCCATACGGATACCCGGGAGATTGAACCCAGCCAGCCAGTGTGGCACAGCAGCCCACGGGTACTAGCAGCAAACACACCCTGAGGAAGAGCAAGAGGGGTGTGAGGGAGAGGCTGTCCCTGGACAAATAGACGCCCATTGATTACAAATAAATTCTAATGAAAGTGGAGAGAGAGATGATGACAGGGTGTGTGAAGAAGGAGACGTTGAGGGAGAGACGAGCAGAGGACAAAACAAAAGAATGGGAGAAGAAGAACAGAAATGAGGTTTAAGCTGGTAAGATGAAAACAGGAAATCACAAATAAGGAAGATGGCTCTAACCATGTAAGACGCCCTTGTTTCAGGACACTGAACCCAGCAGACAGTTTATAAGGCTGCAATTAACAGCATCAATACTAGACCATCATCCATAGTTTCAGACTTCAACTAAACAACAGCAGGAATACAGCACAACTTCCACAGTTTACAGATTCAAACTGCAAGGAGAGACTGACCACAGTAGAAAACTGAAACTAATTCATCTGATCAATACTGTTTAATCAGAGATGTGAAATTAAACACATTTCTTAGACAAATAATTAAAACAGATACATACATAAATAAAATAGCACATGTTGAAACTCAAACCCAAACTCCAGGAGTGAGAAATAAAGGGAGTACTCACAAGGTTCTGATCATGAGGAGACCAGGTCAAAGCCCAGGACAGAAACACTGTTTTCACTTCTGTCTTCTTTTATTGGTCTATGTGCTCAAAACTCCCACTTCCTCTAAACACTCTCAAAATGAAAAACACTGAAAACTAACTCCTTTATATCTGCTTGAATGTTTGTCAAGATAGGTCTATAACTATGAGTAAAGCACTACCAGAATCAACTGCAACCTACTGACTACACATATGTATCCAGGATGGATATCCAGTCAGAAAAATGCTGATATTGGAGCATATGCAGCCTCATACACATCAGGAGAAATATAGTCCATTCTAGTAGTTAAAGTGTGTTTCTGTGCCTGGTTTCACCAGATCAGTATGCTTTTCATAGGGGGTTTGGTCAAATATTTCGGTACAATGTTCTCAGGGAGTGGGCTCCGACAGAGAGAAAATAAACTTTTGTGACATTTTTATTTGTTTGGTTTGGCACTGTGTGTCATTACCCCTGTAGTGCACACAAGATAAACCTTTGATCAGCACAGCGTGTCTGCAGACTGGTCATCTCACTGCTGTAAAAAGTTTGCCAAATCTATGTTACGGTTCCTGTCTACTACCCCTCTTGTTTTGATTTATATTTCCTGGTTTCCCTTTGTGTACTCTTATTTTGAAATTCATTGATTCTGGTTTCAGTGTGTTTCCGTTCACTCCTTGTTTGTAACCCTGCCCCTCATTAGTATTCCCTGTTGTTTGTACTTGGTTTTCCTCGATTTCCACTGTATTTAATCCCTGGTTTCTATGTAGTCTGTGCTGGTCATTGTTGATGTAACAGCACCGTGGTTCATGTTTCTGTCCAGAGGGTGCGTGCATGCGTGCGTGCATTCTTTCTTTTTTTCTTGTTGGTTTTGTTTAGTGATGGCAAAACGAGGCTCCTTGAACCAATGAGGCTTTCCATCTCAAAGGTTCACCAGAAGGTTCATTACCCGAAGCCTCGTTGACTCGTTCTCACTAGTGACACCTGCTGTGCAAAAGGATTTATGACAGACTCAATTAATTCTGAGTCAGAGAATCCTGGAATGTCTGTGTATGAATAAAATATTTTTGCCACTTCTCAATGAATATAAAAGTGTGTTTTTAAATGGAAATATTATTATTTGAGTGATGTGATGTTAAAATAAATACTTAAAATAAATGCTTGTGGAACTGGGAGTACAAGAGTGCTTATGGAACTGAAAGACAGGAAACTGCAACAGATGGAACAAATAAATTACTGGTTTTTATTCAAAGGCTGAGTCAGTTCCTTAGAAAACACCCTTTCACATGGCAGCTGGAGTGCATACAAATGTTGGTGCTAGCTGATGTAAATGAGGACATTGTAGTTTTTGTTTGCTCCAATACAGTAGTGGATCTTCAGATCTTGGCCGGTTTACCTCAAACAAGAAACGGTCTACTTCAATTGTAGTCGTTGCACTTGAGCTCTGCCTGCTCTGTCCCACAGTGCTATCCAGGAGATGCCAAAGGTCACCTATAAGTGCACAAGGGGAAAAACATCTATTAATTACATTGACATTATATAATATTACTAAACTGAATAAAGACTTACTATTGTCTGAAGATTGGCCAGTTTTTGAAGTCTCTGGTTCCTGAAGGGGGGTTGAAGAGGAAGTATTTCTTATTATCTCAGCACAATTTCCTTTCAGCCTTGTAATTGCTTCTTCTAATTTCATTGGGCTGAAGAAACCCAGTATTTTTAAAATCTTGGGTCCAGTAAAGTGGGCGTGGTCATCACAGTTATTGCCTCTGCTTTCAATGAACGGTCTATGACCCGGCATACCAAATTGGCACCAAGCTGCCTTGCCATGTTTGTAGTTAAGCTCTCAGTCTTAAACTGGGTAGTGTGGCTTAGCATCTTCAGCATGGGTATAACTTTAGATGCACTCACCCATTTCTCCACTGAAAGCTCTACAGTAGCCTGCTGAAATGCACAGAGAACCTGAATTGTCTCTTTGGTGGCACACTCCGAAGATGTTGGTGGGGTTATTTGGGTCCTTAGAGAGGCCAGAGCTGCTCCAACTGGTTCTCTGAGGTCATACAGGCGCTCCAGCATGTTGTATGTGCTGTTCCACCTGGTGTCCACCTCTATTATCATCTTAAGCAGGGTTTCTCAACCGGTGGGCTGTGGACCACCAGGGGGCCGCGAAGCACCTTCTAGGGGTCATAAAATTACACCTTAAAATTTTTTAAATTTAGAATGATTAAAATTGATAGATTAATAATGTTCAAATTATAATCACTAATATAAATCTACACTAAGAAAAAAAGCCCTGAAGTAATTACAATTAAACGTCATTGGTTCAAGGCCACTGCACAGTTAACTAGCTAACGAGATGGAGACGTTTTTGAAAGGACACAAGAAAAGTGAACCCGTTCTTCAGAAAAAGTAAAAAAACCGCAAATACGACCCAAACTACATCAAATATGGATTTGCGCAGGGGGAAGGAGGTGATGTTAACAAACTGCAGCTCCAAAAGAAAACAATTGTTTTCTTCACGTCGCTGTCCAAATGTGCCCTGAAACCTAGCTACCTCGTAGCCAGACATGTTGCACGGAGTAAAAAAGCTTTTACGATCGTTAAGGAATTGGTGCTGCCGGCTGCTGTGGATATGTGCCTCGAGATGGCTGGGGAAGCCGCAGCAAATAAAAAACTACCGAAGGTACCGCTTTCAAATGATAGTATAATTAGATGTATTGTTGACATGGGGGCTGATCTACAGAATTAAAGAAAGTCCACGTTATGTTGTGCAGCTAGACGAGTCAACGGATGTTAGCAACGCATCTTTACTGCTCGTTTTTGTGATAACCCAAATCTCAAGTTTTCAGTGTCAGCACTTAGTAATAAAAGCCAAAAAACAGTTTTACACAAAAGTAATTTTTTTTCCTGGGGGCCTTGACACTTTCTAATTGTAAACAGGTGGGACGTAAGGTAGAAAAGGTTGAGAACCCTTGATCTTAAGAACAGGTTGTCCCATCTGCTTCTGTACTTGTGTCAGTGTTTCTTTTGCAGTGTGTCAGGAATGCCACCTGATCTTCCTTAATCAGCCTCACCTGCCCCTCATTACCACGCCCCCTTTCAGTCACACTTATACACCTTCCCCAGCACGTCTCAGTCGCGAAGTATTGCCGACTCATGCCGCGTACCAAGCCTTTCTATATCCTGTCTGCTCTCCTGTGTCCTGACCCTCGCTTACGTCCCCGACCTTGTCTCCTGCCTAGTCCCTCTGTACCTCCTGACTTCTGCTCCCCCGGTATGACCCTGGACCGTCCTGACCACGCCAAGAAAATGCTGTTACTACTGATCCTAGTACTCGTGATTCACCTGCCTGTTTTTGTACCAGCATCTCATTTCAATAAAAGCGGTGTTCTTCCGCATTTGGATCCCTCTCTGCCTGTTCAATACGTTACAGAAATACTTCTCACTGAATCGGTCCGCCAACTCACGGATATCATACGGAGTCAGGGAATTAACATCGCTGCCCTTCAGGAAGCTGTCCGCCTCGTCACGACCTCTGCTTCTACCTCCGTGAGTGTTCCTGCAGCAGAACCGGAACGCTACGATGGATCTCCTGATCGCTGTCGAAATTTCCTCATGCAATGCTCCATATACTTCACGTATCATCCAGCCCGGTTCCAGGCCGAGTTACAGAGAGTCCACTTTATCCTGTCGTTCCTCACGGGAGTAGCAGGCGCCTGGGGTACAGCGTTGTGGGAAAGCCAGGACCCTGCCCTCCAGTCGGAGAGTCAGTTCACCGCAGTGTTCCGGGCTGTTTTCGATCATCCCACGGACGGACGTGATGTGGGAGACCGGCTCTATGAAATCAAACAAGAACAACGCAGTGCTGCCGATTATGCTAGGGAGTTTCGTACGCTAGCTGCAGGAAGCGGTTGGAGTGAATCGGCCTTGAAAACTGTTTTCCGCCGTGGTCTGCGAAACGACATCCAGGTTGAACTCGCCTGTCATAGTGAAGCCCTCACTTTATCAGTTTATCCAAGCGTCGATTAACGTTGACAAGTTGTTGTTAACTTACCACTCCAGCAATACAGACACTCCTGTCACTGCGTCTGGTGCACCACCTTCCAATGTATGTGCTCCGAGTCTTCGGATGTCAGACGAGTTCGTGCAGCTGGGCAGGTCCCCACTAACATGCCGATCGTTACTGAGATATAGTCAACTTAGCTTACCCGTACAAATATCTTGGGGCGGCATAAATACTAACCTGTCTGCGTTAGTTGATTCGGGTGCAGCGGGCGATTTCATAGACCAAGACCTCGCCTACCACCTACACCTTCCCACCGTACCTATAGATCCTCCCGTGAGAGTAAATTCACTGAATGGACAGCCTATAGGAGAGGGTGTGATTACGCTACATACCTGCCCCGTAGAGTTGCGGGTAGGTCTGTTCCACAGTGAAATGAGAGAGTTCTTCCTCATATCCACGCCCCGAGACCCCGTCATACTCGGGTTTCCGTGGCTGTCAATGCACGACCCTGAAATCTCCTGGAAGAAGCGAGAACTGGTACGATGGAAGGAAAGTTGTCTTAGTAAGTGCATGCACCTACCACTCAGGTCCTCCTCGGTGGAAAGCCCCAACACTCCTCTCTCTGACGTCATCCCCGAGCAGTATCGCGCCTTCGCTGACGTCTTCGACAAGGACAGTGCCTGTCGTCTGCCTCCTCATCGTCTCTATGATTGCGCAATCGACCTCCTGCCTGGGGCCCCCTTACCTCGTAAGACGAAACCCTCTATCACGCCCTGAAGATCAGGCGATGGAGTCCTACATCACCGAGGCTCTGCAGAAGGGGTTTATCTGACCATCCACCTCCCCGGTTGCTGCTGGTTTCTTTTTCATCGAGAAGAAGGATGGAGGATTACGACCTTGTATTGATTATCGTGCCCTAAACGCAGTAACGTCGAAGAATGCTTACCCTCTCCCCTTTATCACAGCCTCCCAAGAGTGCCTGATGGGGGCGAATATATTCACCAAGCTGGACTTACGCAGCGCTTACAACTTGATCCGTATTCGAGAGGGCAACGAGTGGAAGACAGCCTTTGTTACCGCCAGAGGGCACTATGAGTATCTAGTCATGCCGTATGGACTATCAAATAGCCCCGCTGTGTTCCAAGCATTTATGGATGACATTTTCCGTGACCTGATAGATGACTTCGTATTCGTTTATATAGACGATATCCTGATTTATTCCCCGTCTGTTTCAGAACATATCCGACACGTCTCTGCAGTCTTACAACGCCTTCGTGAGCATAATCTTTACGTGAAGGCGGAGAAATGTGAATTTCATCGCTCCTCTGTGACGTTTCTAGGATGTACGCTGTCCCCTGGCCAGATCTCCATGGATGCGCAGAAGGTGGAAGCTGTCTTAAACTGGCCGACCCCTCGTTCCACGAAAGAGCTGCAGCGATTCCTGGGGTTCGCTAACTTCTGTCGCCGTTTCGTCCGAGGGTTCGGTGGGTTGGCTACCCCTCTCACTAATCTCTTAAAGGGAGGGAGGAATCGGAAATTCACCTGGACTGCTGAAGAGGAACAAGCGTTCTCACTCCTCAAGAAGGCATTCACATCAGCCCCCAGTCTGCACCTTCCTGACCCCCAACTCCAGTTCATCGTGGAAGTCGACGCCTCCGAGGTCGGAGTGGGCGCTGTTCTCTCTCAGAGGCAGGGAAGCCCGCCGAAACTATACCCCTGCGCCTACTTCTCCAAAAAGCTGACCCCCGCGGAAATGAACTACGACGTGGGAGACCGGGAACTCCTGGCTATTAAACTCGCGCTCGAACAGTGGCGTCATTGGTTGGAGGGAGCGGAACACCCCTTTTATTGTTTATACTGATCACAAGAACTTTGAATACCTGAAATCAGCCAGACGTCTAAACCCGCGACAAGCAAGGTGGGCACTGTTTTTCTCCCGATTTCGTTTCACTGTGTCTTACAGACCCGGGTCAAGGAACATCAAAGCCGATGCCCTGTCACGGATCCATGAAAAAGAAGAAGCAACTCATGAACCTGGACGTATTCTGCCGGAGTCCTGTTTCCTCGCAGCTATTCACTGGGAAGTACAAGAGGACTTAGACAAGGCTTTACGCACCGAACCCAGTCCGGTGGAATGTCCGGAGGGGAAACAATACGTGCCCGTATCCCTTCGGGGGCGCATCCTACAGCTCGCACACGATACGGCGGGCACAGGCCACCCAGGTATTACACGCACACGACACCTGATCTCTCAGCGTTACTAGATTTGCCCACATCGGGAGGTAATACTGTTGTTACGGTAATCGTAGATCGATTCTCTAAAATGTGCCGTCTCATTCCTTGCCCCAAATTACCCACTGCCATGGATACGGCTCATACCCTCTTCCATTACGTATTCCGTATTTATAGTTTACCCGAAGACATCGTCTCAGATAGAGGGACACAGTTTACGTCTCGAGTCTGGAAGCAGTTCTGCAAACTCCTTGGCATTACTGTTAGTCTGACTTCAGGCCACCACCCCCAGTCTAACAGAGAGGTTGAGCGTTATAATCAGGAGTTAGGGAGGTTTCTCCGACAATATTGCGTTTCTCAACACGACTGGCATAAATACCTCCCATGGGCAGAGTACGCCTGGAATTCTATTATACACACCGCGACCAAACTCACGCCCTTTCAATGTGTATACGGTTACCAACCTGCGTTTTTCCCGTGGGACAAGACACCAGCTGATGCCCCTGCCCTAGACGAATGGTTTAAACACAGTGCCCGTACCTGGGAGCTAGCACATGTACACTTGCGACGTGCCCTACACACACGCCGGCTCAATGCAAACCGTCGTCGTCTCCCCGCGTTGATTTACCACCCGGGACAGAGAGTATGGCTGTCGACACAGAACCTTAACCTGAAGCAACGATGTAAAAAACTCAGTCCACGGTACATCGGTCCATTTAAAGTGCTCAGCAGAGTTAATGCAGTTACCTACAAACTTCTTTTGCCGTCACATTACCGTATTAACCCTGTCTTCCACGTCTCTCTCCTGAAGCCGGTTCACTACAGCCCGTTCACCGTGCCCCCTGTGTATGATAAACCTCCGGACCCTCTGGAGATCGACGGTCGTCCAGCATACATCGTCCGAGAGCTTTTGGAGTCCCGACGCCAGCGAGGTGGTCTGCAATATCTGGTGGATTGGGAAGGATATGGCCCCGAGGAACGGGCCTGGATTCCAGCAAGGGATGTCCTCTGCCCCACGTTGATCGCTGATTTTCACGCTACACATCCTAACTTTCCTGCCCCCCGGCGCCGTGGTCGCCCCCCAGCACCTCGTAGAGTGTCGGGTACCGCTCCTTTGAGGGGGGGTACTGTCAGGAATGCCACCTGATCTTCCTTAATCAGCCTCACCTGCCCCTCATTACCACGCACCCTTCAGTCTTACTTAAGCACTTCACCAGCACGTCTCAGTCGCGAAGTATTGCCGACTCATGCCGCGTACCAAGCCTTTCTATTACCTGTCTGCTCTCCTGTGTTCTGACCCTCGCTTACGTCCCCGACCTTGTCTCCTGCCTAGTCCCTCTGTACCTCCTGACTTCTGCTCCCCCGGTATGACCCTGGACCGTCCTGACCACGCCAAGAAAACGCTGTTACTACTGATCCTAGTACTCGTGATTCACCTGCCTGTTTTTGTACCAGCATCTCATTTCAATAAAAGCGGTGTTCTTCCGCATTTGGATCCCTCTCTGCCTGTTCAATACGTTACACCAGTGGTTCCCAAAGTGGGGGGCGCGCCCCCTAGGTGGGGCGCGGAGCTATTGCAGGGGGGGCGCGGAGCTTGAAAGTAAAACGTGCACATGTGTCAATATTAGGGATGCACCGATTCCGATATTAATATCTGAAAAAATTCTATATCGGGTATCAGTGACAATGTGACCAATCCATTAAAACAGATCTATTCAGTCTAATTCTATGCTTGTAACGCTTTTCGGAGTTACACTCCGACACGGACAGAAAACTTGGACAGTTAACAGGCGAGTGAAACACGAAGCAGAGAAGAGGTGAATCACTCACTCGTACTCGCGCTGGTGCTATTCCACTTAGTCCGTTTATGTGCTGGTTGACCAAAATAAACCTGGGCTCCATCATTACTTGACTTTTCATACATGAACTGGTGAGTTGTCCAAAGCTCATTGAATGCGTTACTTACAGAAATAAAATAAAGATAAAATAAAGAGCAGTGGTTTTCTACGGCAGAAAGCTAAATAACAACAATATTCCATACGCGCGCTCAACTCGCTCCCTTAAAGAGACAGTACACATATTTCTGGCCGTTACATGCTTTGTGCTCTGCGTGATGTCAACGCTAGCAAACTAGCCGCATAGGTATTGCTGTTTCTCTTATTTCATCTCCTTATTTATTTAAAATGATATTTAGAATTCTTGAACCATTTCAAAGGTTTCTTGCAGTTTATTTTTTTCATGTTTGACCAAAGTTGTGAACTTATTGTTTTTGTCTGTTTCAGGTTCTTTGATATTTTACATTCAATGTTATATTCATAATTGCCCTGACTGAACAAATGCAAGTTGTGCTTTTTTTACATGTTTTTATGTGTGTTTAAGTGTGCTATACTGGTGCAGAGTTTTCAATAAACTTGTAATTCAGTATGTCTGTGTTTAAAAAAAAAATGTTTTAAGTCGATTCAGCACTGTTTTATCAGATCGGTATCGGATCAGTATCGGCCGAAACCAAGCCTCAGATAGATATGAATGGGTATCGGAAGTGAAAAACGTGAATCGGTGCATCCCTAGTCAATAGGGGGGGGGGGGGGGGGGGGGGGGGGCGCAAAAATATTCTCATCTACTATAGGCGGGCACGGCAGAAAAAGTTTGGGAACCACTGCGTTACACAGTGGTGCTGGTTTGGAAATATGAAACCATTTTGCGGCATTTTTCTCTCAACTCGGACAGACCTGGTACTTCATCAAATGATTTTTGACAATTAAATTCAAAGAATGTGCTATACATAGAGCATGTCTTACATTCAGTTTATTAACACATGCAATCATGTTTGCTGCAGCTTCTGTCACTAGACATTTAGCTTTGTCCTGTATGCCCCACTCCTCCATGAATCTTGTATGAGCCAATGCCAAATTCTCAGCAGTATGAGTGCTTGGAAAATGCTCTACCCCAAGCAAAATTGTCCCAAGCTGGTCCTCTCCATCAATGAAATGACAGGTCACGGCAAGGTATGCTTCCATGTTGATAGAAGTCCACATGTCTGATGTGAGGCTGACAGACACAACTTGTTGGAGTTTCTCCTTGGCCTTCTCCTTAGCCTCTTCATACTGCTTGTCCACCATTGCCTTCAGAGTCTGTAAACACAAATATGAATATGTAGCCTACTATTCATTTAATGTTCAAGTAGCAATGAAACACTTAATCCATGTTCCTACAATACGCACCTGTCTGGTTGGCAGAACATATGTTGAAACTAGTGTTGCCACCTGTCCCGGCTTTCCCGGGCTGTCCCGGTTTTTCTTCTTTTTAATATTCGGTCCCGGCAAAAAAACTAGGGTAGTTCAAACCACGATTCAGACTGTTTCTGCACACTTTAAATCTGTTTTTTTTCTCGCTGTGTCCATTTTAAACCCCTCCGGTAACATTTTACGTCTGCCACCCCCCCCCCCCCCCCCGTCAACAGATTACACTCGCTACCCTGTGTCAGTATGACAGTGTCCTTGTTTTTTGTCAGACCTAGGTGGCAGCCCTAGTTGAAACTCACATCTTTCACAATGGAAAAGGGCTGGGAGTCTTTGATCACCATATTAACTAACGCATCATCCACCATTTTCTTTCTGAAATCTGAAACAAAATGTAAAGGGGGACATTATAGGGGCCAACCACATGATATAAATAATTCAAGAAAGATTATCTATTACTTTGACAGGTGTCTGGACCACTGTCAGTAGACTGGGCAAGCTCATGTATTGCTCTGTAATGTCGCAGCATGGAGGATGTGTTGTTGCTGTGAGCTCCTTATGACACAGCAAGCACTTTACCTTCATTATGAAAAAAAACATAAGTAAAGGTTATATAGGCTATGGAGAAGGTCATAATGATGAAACTTAAATACAGCTATGATCTACCTTGTTCTGAGCAACCAATTCAAAATGTTCCCATACAGGAGAGGTCCTCCTCTATCTGGGTGGCTCCATGGTGACGGGCAGAAGCCTACCTAGCTTACAACTAGTCTAAAGTGTATAATAATAATAATTATTATTATTATTATTAATAATAATAATAAATAGGTGATCTAATCTATATTATAACAGAACTTTAACCACTAACTCTAACTAATTTACCAATGCACACCTCTCACACCAAACGCAGACTCAAAACCCACAAAGAGCCGCAAGGCTCAAACCCCCTTTATGTGGTTGTGACACTCAAAATGAAACGATGACGTGGCCCACTGAATGCGAGGCCTCGTTTGTCATCAATCACGTGATTTTTATGGTAACGACACACGCCTCGAACCGGGGCTTCATCTGGCACGCCCCTTTTTCCTCGATACAGGCTCCGAGGCATCGCTTAAAATTCAAATTACATCACTAGTTTTGTTTAGTTTTATTAAATATGAATGACTCGCTCATGGATTTGACCCTTGCCTGTTTATATGACCTTGCTCTGCTCAGCACATGCGTCCACCTCATTGCTTTCAGACGCCACAAACGTTACAATCTACTGTAAACGTATACTATATTGCAGAGGTCACTAACAGGCGGACCGCGGTCCGGATCTGGACCCGAACGCAGTCCTGTCCGGACTCAATCTCATTCCTGATTAACTCTGCAAATTTCTATTTCCGTGGTCCGCAACCAACGGACCCAAATGCCATCCCATCCGGACCCAGAATAAGTTGTTAAAAATATTTTTTAATTTTGATGGGAGAATTAATTTTAAACTGGAGCATTTATTTCAGGGCTATTGAATAAACACTCCCAAACACTTCCATTTAGTTATAATACAGCTGACAGTTGACTGTGGAATATTTAGGAACAAGGAAATTTCACAACTGTATTTGTTGCACAGGTAGGTAACATCCTATCACAGTTCCAATTCACTGAGCTCCTGAGAGCGACCCATTCTTACACAAATGTTTGTAAAAACAGTCTGCATATCTAGGTGCATAATACACCTGTGGCCATGAATCCCCGTGTAGTCTGTCTTCCTTCTGGTGTTACAGCAAGCACTGCAGGACAGCAGGCAGCTGGTCTACACAGGCCTTCAGTACTTTAACACTGACACCATCAGAACTTCAGTCTGTCCTGCCTTCAGTACCTCAGCTCCCCTCTCAAAAGCTCAGTCAAGCACAAATTTATTTATATGGCACTTTTTACAACACGTGTTGTCACAAAGCAGCTTTACAAGCGCATGGGTCCAGATCCCTAATGAGCAAGCCAGGGGCGACAGTGACAAGGAAAAGCTCCCTATGATGGTGGGGATTAGGAAGAAACCTTGGGAGGACCAAGACTCAAAAGGGAACCCATCCTCAATTGGGTGGACCAGCTAGTGAAAATCTATATTTATAGTTCTGTTTCTAGGCTGAGCAGTCAAACTCCCTCCAATGTAGATGTTGGGTCTCAGGAGTCAGCATTGGCGTGTCTGTGGTGACATTAGCACATCCATCCACGGCATCAGCACATCCACTGGCAACCCAGACCATCTTCTAGGTGATTTTATGGTATTCTCTTGGTAGAAGCATGTAACCAGGATACAGGTCAGCTGTGACATATAGGTCTGGTGGGAGAAGTGTGAGACAGCAGACGGAGGTTATTATTTAGATGGTGGGGAGGACACAAAGGGAGGACAGTGTGCAACAATGATCTGTCTGCAAATCAACCAGTATCAAACCTACTGAAGAATGCATTCAACTCATTTGGCCTCACCCAGCTCCCTCAGAACACCAGTCCTGTTACCTCACACCAGTCCTGTTACCTCACACCAGTCCTGATATCTCACACCAGTCCTGTTACCTCATACCAGTCCTGTTACCTCATACCAGTCCTGATATCTCACACCAGTCCTGATACCTCACACCAGTTCTGTTACCTCATACCAGTCCTGTTACCTCATACCAGTCCTGATATCTCACACCAGTCCTGATATCTCACACGAGTTCTGTTACCTCAGACCAGTCCTGTTACCTCAAGCCAGTCCTGTTACCTCATACCAGTCCTGATATTGCACACTAGTCCTGATATCTCACACCAGTTCTGTTACCTCATACCACTCCTGTTACCTCATACCAGTCCTGTTACCTCAAGCCAGTCCTGTTACCTCACACCAGTCGATATCTCACACCAGTCCTGTTACCTCACACCAGTCTTGTTACCTCACACCAGTCCTGTTACCTCATACCAATCCTGATATCTCACACCAGTCCTGATATCTCACACCAGTCCTGTTACCTCACACCAGTCCTGTTACCTCATACCAATCCTGATATCTCACACCAGTCCTGATATCTCACACCAGTCCTGTTACCTCAAACCAGTCCTGTTACCTCATACCAGTCCTGATATCTCACACCAGTCCTGGTACCTCATACCAGTCCTGTTACCTCACACCAGTCCTGTTACCTCATACCAGTCCTGATATCTCACACCAGTCCAGTTACCTCATACCAGTCCTGTTACCTCATACCAGTCCTGTTACCTCAAGCCAGTCCTGTTACCTCACACCAGTCGATATCTCACACCAGTCCTGTTACCTCACACCAGTCCTGTTACCTCACACCAGTCCTGTTACCTCATACCAATCCTGATATCTCACACCAGTCCTGATATCTCACACCAGTCCAGTTACCTCATACCAGTCCTGTTACCTCATACCAGTCCTGTTACCTCAAGCCAGTCCTGTTACCTCACACCAGTCGATACCTCACACCAGTCCTGATATCTCACACCAGTCCTGTTACCTCACACCAGTCCTGTTACCTCATACCAATCCTGATATCTCACACCAGTCCTGATATCTCACACCAGTCCTGTTACCTCAAACCAGTCCTGTTACCTCATACCAGTCCTGATATCTCACACCAGTCCTGATACCTCATACCAGTCCTGTTACCTCACACCAGTCCTGTTACCTCATACCAGTCCAGTTACCTCATACCAGTCCAGTTACCTCATACCAGTCCAGTTACCTCATACCAGTCCTGATATCTCACACCAGTCCTGTTACCTCATACCAGTCCTGATATCTCACAGCAGTCCTGATATCTCACACCAGTCCTGTTACCTCAAACCAGTCCTGTTACCTCATACCAGTCCTGATATCTCACACCAGTCCTGATACCTCATACCAGTCCTGTTACCTCACACCAGTCCTAATACCTCATACCAGTCCTGTTACCTCATACCAGTCCAGTTACCTCATACCAGTCCTGATATCTCACACCAGTCCAGTTACCTCATACCAGTCCTAATACCTCATACCAGTCCTGTTACCTCATACCAGTCCAGTTACCTCATACCAGTCCTGATATCTCACACCAGTCCTGTTACCTCATACCAGTCCTGATATCTCACAGCAGTCCTGATATCTCACACCAGTCCTGTTACCTCACACCAGTCGATATCTCACACCAGTCCTGATACCTCATACCAGTCCTGTTACCTCACACCAGTCCTGTTATCTCACACCAGTCCTGATATCTCACACCAGTCCTGTTACCTCACACCAGTCGATATCTCACACCAGTCCTGTTACCTCATACCAGTCCTGATATCTCACACCAGTCGATATCTCACACCAGTCCTGTTACCTCATACCAGTCCTGATATCTCACACCAGTCCTGTTACCTCACATCAGTCCTGTTACCTCACACCAGTCCTGATATCTCACACCAGTTCTGGTATCTCACACCAGTTCTGATATCTCACACCAGTCCTGATATCTCACACCAGTTCTGGTATCTCATACCAGTTCTGGTATCTCACACCAGTTCTGGTATCTCACACCAGTTCCCCTACCTTACCCTGTCAGCCCTAAAGTCTGTGTTTTTGTTCCACAGGGCCTTCAAAATTTGCTGTTTACAAAACAATGTAATAGTTCATGTTGTCTGTTAAACAATCATTATGAACCCATAAATGTCCTGAATGTGTGGTTTACACAGAATGAACTCTAACTCAACATTACATCACATCTTAAACCCAGTGACATCTTGGAGTCTGGACACTCATTATGTAACCCAAGGGATTAATATGCCTGTATCCAGTGAAATGTGGCTCTTATAATAAACAATCTCAAAGCTTTCTGCACATTACATATCTGAGATCCAGGAACTCTACTGCTATGTTGGTCATGTTGGTTAGGGTTAGGATTATCTTGGTTAGGGTTAGGGTTAGGGTCATGTTGGTTATCGTTAGGGTCATCTTGGTTAGGGTTAGGGTGATGTCGGTCTACTCTAGGCAAACAGTTCAAGTCTGTAAAAAAAAGTTCAAGAGTAAAAAAGACAAAAATGTTAAACAAATATCCAAAAGTTATTAACAGGTGAAAGTGGTTCTAATTCCAGTAAAACACTTTATGATAATTTATTAGCAAATGGAAAAAGATAATTCAAATGTCTCTAAGATACACATTTAACAATTAACTCTAATTGTAAAAATGTAAATGTAAATTTAAATGTGCCATATTTTTGTCAATTGTGATTTTTACACCCCAATCGAAATTTGTCCTCCGCTTTTAACCCATCTGTGCAGTCAGAACACACACACACACACTAGTGATTACTAGGGGGCTGTGGATCACACGTGCCCAGAGCGGTTGGCAGCCCTAGCCCGGCGCCCGAGGAGCAGTTGGGGTTAGGTGCCTTGCTCAAGGGCACCTCAGTCACAAGACCAGTTCCCTACCACCAGGCCAGTTCCCTAACACTCTAATTGAAAATGTGTTGTTAATAATATCAGATATTCTCACAGTAACTTGCCTGCTTTGAACTTTCTTCATAGTACATCTTTCAGAACAAAGTCAATACATTATTTCATATTAGCTGACCAAGCACAGAAACACAGACAGGGGGCGACAGCTACACTGGAGGGGTAAGACTACTGGTGCGGGGGAGGGGTAAGACCACTGGTGCGGGGGAGGGGCTTCCAGTACTTTGTCCTGTACCACTGGGTATGTTACCAGCAGGAAATGGACACAATTATTAGTGAAGTCATGATGATGAATTAGTAATATTCACATAAACGACATACATGAATCTCAAAATAGCACAAGGGGAGTGTGGTTGGTGTACCTCCCTAGTGGCACACGTGTGTTTATAAACCTCTATTCATTTAATCATAATTCCTACACTGGACTAAATTTAAAGGGCATATTCTACTGGTTCAGGACATGTTTGAACCATGTTTCTACGATGTCATAGATATAGTAATAAAAACATTTAAAAAAATAATGCTGAGGCATGAGTGGATCCGTTGGGTATGTAGTGATAAAGATTCATAGTGCTGACGTGCTAAAGAATTAAACCACTGGCCACTGTGGCTTACGGACTCACTGTTTAAGAAAACAGGAAGCAAGACCAAACAATGTAAGAAGAAGGGCATGGGGGGTTTCCATGGTAGAGAAACAACCCCGTCAAGGGGGAAACAGTGGGGGTGAAGAGGCAGAACATTAGGCAGAGAGAGAGAGAGAGAGAGAGAGAGAGAGAGAGAGAGCAAGGGGAAACATCTTCTCGGCCTACCTGTGGTGGAGAAAAGTGACGCAGAAAGGGGTGAGCAAAGAGTGGAGGCTGATCGACAAAATAAGAGACAGTAGAGACGTCAGACATCGACAAACTGAACACGAATAAAACCACATATTCAAAAAGATCAAATCAGAGTGATTACACAGTGGATGCCTCTACGCAACTTTTAGGGGACTGAATCTGTCGTAAAGGATTCCAGAGTTGAATATCAGAGTGCAGCTCATACAGAGATACACCAGCTGTTGGGATGAGAATGTGTCTTCCTGATCAGTACGAGCACAACGGACTGTGCTGTGACTTCTGCCAAGAAGGTGAGAGAAAGATAACAGATATGTGGTTTTAGTTACTGGTATTAATATTTTGTGCACATGTACTTATCAATGAAAGCTAAATATAGTGTTTTTAAATGTTAAAATGTGATGAATGTGGATTTTAACTGTTTAAGTACATGAACCTTGATTAACATTCCTTAATATTGTTCATGACTGAAGTGAAAACATGAAAACTGATGGTTAAGTGTGACTGGAACAGTAGTTGTGTGTGGACAGAGAGTGATGTCTTCTCTACAACACAGCACATGTTCAGTAGTCTGTGGGTTTGGTTTTGAGTAATAATCAAATGTAAAATGTATGTAAAGTATCTGTTCATGTGTCCCCTTTAAGGGAATTATGTTCTTAATCACTGTGACAACTCAACTCTGACAAAGTGTCTGCCATGTTCCCATGACACCTACATGAATGAGAAAAATGGTCTTCCTGCCTGTCTGTTGTGCACACAGTGTGACTCCAGTAAGACTCCCGCTCAGCTGCTGCTCACACACCCTGTTACACTGATTTAACACCAAAGCAATACTGTTCAGCTTGTTCTAAAATGTGTGTGTTGCCTTCTCCCAGACAATCATCAGCGTGAGCTGAAGCCTTGCAAAGCTCACAGTGACAGAGTCTGCACATGTGAAGATGGTTACTACTGTACCCACAATGACACCCAGGCATGCACACACTGCAAACAGTTCACACCTTGCCCACCTGGAAAAGGAGTATTTGCTAAGTGTAAGCTTCACAAACACACACACACACACACACACACACACACACACACACACACACACACACACACACACACACACACACACACACAAAAGTAACCTAAAAGTAAACTGAGAGGTCTCCTTTTTTCAGCCAGCAGCAAAGAGATTGTTTGTAGACCCTGTTTACCAGGAACCTTCAATAACGTGACGGACTATCAGACACCCTGCTACAATCACACCAGGTCAGCTCAAATGCTCTACACACACACACACACACACACTTTCACTCTCACTCTCCCTACCACAGTCACATTAAGTCTGCTCTCACACACACATATATACCCCGTCTTTAGTAGCACCAATTCAGCTCTCACACTCAGAAACACATGTACAAATCCATATACACTTACACACACACACACGTATAAACACATATACACTTACACACACACACACGTATAAACACATATACACTTACACACACACACACACATATAAACACATATACACTTACACACACATCTGCACACAGGTAAACAATACAACAGATGAGATAATGCAAACATGGCAACAAATATAATGTCTTACATGAAGGGCAGCGGGGTTACTGTATGATCTCAGCATGTTATCTTCATCCAGCAGCTGGTCCCCCCCCCCCCCCCCCCCATACCCCTCCTCTCCATCTCTCTCTCTCCTCTCTCCTCCAGGTGAGCTGAAAGTATTTGGCAGTGTAACAGTGTTTTAATTATCATTGCTACTTTATGCTCTTTTCCTAGCTGTGAGAAACTCGGTCGGTATTTGATGAATGCTGGGACTCTCAGTGCAGACGCTGTATGTGGAGATTTTCTCAAACGTAAGTAAGAAACCAAATATTCCTCTTTCTCACCAACACACGACCCCTTCCATACTCATACATGCAAGGGTTAGGGCTCCTGTTAGGGCTCCTGTTAGGGCTCCTGTTAGGGCTTCCATGGTTTCCAAAGATGTCATCCACGCTAACCATAACCCTAGTCACCAGTGCATGCTTTATTACTTTATATTTAGTCCAGGACCGGGACATGTTCTTAGTTGTTTTGTCTCCTATGAGCAAGTCCAGTCTAATGTTGCCATTATGTCCACAGTAGCATGTCAATAAAACTGTAGCACCTGTAGCAGTATATCTACACGTACAGAGCGGCCCAGTCCTGAGACCTCTGAGATATTTAATTCCACCCACAAACCTGAGTGGCTGCATGACAGAGGGAAACTGAAACATAGAAGGCTCGCTGAGAGCAGCAGGATATGAGTGAGACTTTTACCTGGATTTAAAAATTGTGGTACTATATGGGCAGTCATGGCCTAGCGGTTAGGGAACTGGTCTTGTGACCGGAGGGTCGCAGGTTCGATCCCCAGGCCATGACTGAGGTGCCCCTGAGCAAGGCCCTTAACCCTCAATTGCTCACTTGTATAAAAAATGAGATAAAAATGTAAGTCGCTCTGGATAAGGGCGTCTGCCAAATGCCATAAATGTAAATGTAAAAAAATATATAACATTCAGGAACATGCTGAATGTGTGTGTACTCTTCTGATGATTGGCTGCACTAATACTTCCTCTTCATGTTACAGGTTGTCATTGGATATCTGCTGGTATGGGAGGGGCTCTAGTCCTGACCATTCTCATCTGCATTGGCCTCCTTTATTGGATGATCAAGCACAAGCAACAGAAAACAGGTACAATCGTTCTCTGTGATTAATTATGCAAAAACAGGTATACCCACAATGTCCAATTACTTAATATATCTCTCTCATACACACATAGATTTACACTAAGGGGCAGTGATTTACATACGACAGACCTCATGCCACACAAAAAACATTTACACACACCAACATACACACACATACAAACACACATACATGCACATGTGTACACATAAACACCTGAAATATATAAAATATATAAACTACTTAAAATAGTGGCTCTAGAAGGTGTAGTTACAGTGACAGAGATGACTGTGTAGATCTGACACAGGATGTGAATTTTGCAAAGAAACTGCCATGCACAAGATGCATACGTTCTCACAGACGACACAAGGCCTGCCACCACACTGCTGTATCAGACCACATCCTTCCATTCAGCCATTTCCTCGTATGCGCGCAGCACAGAAAGTGTCGAGCATACACATATCCCCTTATCCCCCTACAGAGGAATACAGTAATACAGCCCATCCGAACATACAGTGAATCTACAAAGTCCACCAGTTACAAAGCACTATGAGCTGTATAAGGACGGGGTGTACATGGATCTGTGATCATTCCTCATTTCTCTGTATCTTTGTATATTTCTTTGTGTGTCTCTCTGTGTTTAATTAGTGAGCAGTACAGTGAGTCCTCACCATACAGTCTGTGATCCTCACAGTGACAATCTCCCTGCTCTACCGCCTGATATCATCCACCTGCAGTCAAACACTCACACAGGTAACCCACACTAAAACATTCTCTCACACAGGTAACACACACTAAAACATTCACTCACACAGGTAACCCACACTAAAACATTCACTCGCACAGGTAACACACACTAAAACATTCACTCACACAGGTAACACACACTAAAACATTCACTCACACAGGTAACACACACTAAAACATTCACTCACACAGGTAACACACACTAAAACATTCACTCGCACAGGTAACACACACTAAAACATTCACTCGCACAGGTAACACACACTAAAACATTCACTCGCACAGGTAACACACACTAAAACATTCACTCACACAGGTAACACACACTAAAACATTCACTCGCACAGGTAACACACACTAAAACATACACTCGCACAGGTAACACACACTAAAACATTCGCTCACACAGGTAACCCACACTAAAACATTCACTCACAGGTAACACACACACACGTCATTTAGAATGCTGCCTACTTTAACAGTATATTTATTAATGCTTCTGAATATCCTAGTATAGAGAATTAGAATAACATACATTTGAAAATGACTTCACCAGGGAAATAGTCCCTGCCTTTCATGATGGGGTCACCTTAGAGCTTACATAACTGTTAGAAGCTGCCTAAAACCCTAACCCTTAAACCCTAATACCATAACCCTTAAACCTTAACCCTAACGATTAAACCCTAATCCTAAAACCCTAACCCTTCAATTTCAGCGAGATTAAGGATACTAAGTAGGCAGCATATTTAAGGTATGTACAGACTGGGGCAGTATAAGGGAGAGTGCACACTATAATGTAAAACAGCTCACTGGGGTTGGGACACAGCAGTAGTTTCCTAAAAACATAACAACAAAGATGTTTCATACATTTATTTGTTCTCCTGCTGTCACTGGCCACAGTTTCAACTTTAAAGTCATGATTATATTAGAAGAACAACACTACAAACGCAACAGTGAAATGAGGCCACTACAAGCACAATAATATGAGGCTCAGTAATCTCAGTCATCTGGAGGCTGACGCTAAACAAGTTTGGTTTTCAGAATGACTAAAGTCTGGTTGAACAGATCCACCCACAACACAAGCAGCGTATAAAACGTCTTTAGTCTGACGGAGCAGCGCAGGGAAATTTATCAGCACCAGTTCACACTACACTGTACACACTCCCACACTGATGTATCAGCACCAGTTCACCCTACACTGTACACACTCCCACACTCAGATGTATCAGCACCAGTTCACCCTACACTGTACACACTCCCACACTCAGATGTATCAGCACCAGTTCACCCTACACTGTACACACTCCCACACTCAGATGTATCAGCACCAGTTCACACTACACTGTACACACTCCCACACTCAGATGTATCAGCACCAGTTCACCCTACACTGTACACACTCCCACACTCAGATGTATCAGCACCAGTTCACCCTACACTGTACACACTCCCACACTCAGATGTATCAGCACCAGTTCACACTACACTGTACACACTCCCACACTCAGATGTATCAGCACCAGTTCACCCTACACTGTACACACTCCCACACTGATGTATCAGCACCAGTTCACACTACACTGTACACACTCCCACACAGATACAGCAGACAAATCAAGAATGATAAACTTATTAATGCATAAATGAAGTGACTTTATTGTATCTCCCTATAGTACTGTATGTCAGTAACGTATCTCCCTATAGTACCTCAGAACTATACGTCAATAACACATCTCCCTATAGTACTGTATGTCAGTAATGTATCTCCCTATTGTACCTCAGTACTGTATGTCAGTATGTAGAAGAAACTCTAAAATGAAAAATGGAGGGAGTGAGTCTGGATCACAGTTCTTCTCTTTATTTTAGTTGATTTTTCAGATGAGGTCTACATAAAACAAGATGACAGCATGGTGAAGTGTGACTGCATTACCACCACATCCATGGCCTTGACTAAGATTAATGGCTTCTCAGTTGCCCGAGAGATTGCAAGCGACAACTCCCTCATCAGCTCAGAGCCACAGGAAGACGAATGGCCAGGATCTTCACCAATTACAGCCTCTCATTTTTTTATATTCTCATAACTGTCAAACATATGAAGTCCTAATTCTGAGTGCTTCTTTTCTTCATTCAATCCAGACCGAATGTGTGATTTTCTGACACAGGTTATTAAACCCAGGTTAGTTATCCTAGATCCTGGTCCATCTGAGTTACTCTCCATCTGTATATTCCACTGAGTTTCTAACCAGGCTATGTTTCTAACCAGGACTAACTAACCAGAGCCTTCAGGCTTTCCTAATCCTCTTGTAAGATGCTGTATTCTGGGATATAGTTCTTTTATTTTGTAAACTGAATTGAAAAAAAAGCTATTAAAATAAGATGAAACCATGCCACAGTAACTGCAGAAACACCACTACAACAAACAGAGCAGACAAGAGCTGTCTACCCTGGCCGATAACACCAGGTTGGTTACAGCAAAGTTCAAATGTAAATGATAAAGACAAAAGAACAGTGGACCAGTTCAATTTGATTTCATTTATATAGCACTTTTACAACAATCATCTCAAACTGATTTACAGGAACAAAGTCAACAGCTCCTAATGAGTTTGTAAGTAAATAATTTGCCCCCTGGTGACAAAAACAGGAACTGTTTATTTTTTTAAATAAACTGAATAAAATGTCTATTTTAAGGACATTTACATTCCTCTGAGGTTCGTTGTGTTACAGCTACTGCCAGGAGTTTCTATTGACAGCAGAGAAAGATTAACATGGTAAAAGAAAAAACAAAAATGTGTCCTTCCTCAGTCTACATGACATTACTGAAGTCATCCTGTCAAAATGAAAACTTTTATTTTGCAATGAAATGCCTAAAAGTGTGACACAGTGACAAAACTGTAAACACTTGTATTTGATCAACCCACTGCATCAAAGCCAAACTGGATTTACAAAAAAAAAACAAAAACTTTGGAGCAGGCTGGCTGTGCCCTCCTTGTCCTGAGAAGGACAAAGTTTTACTTTCAATTAAAACCTTTAATAATACTGGTTAATCACTGGTTTAAATGGGGAAGGTAGTTTATAGTATTAAGAACATTTTCACAAGGGCTGTTTCTTCTGTTATAATCTGCTCAGCCTGCTGTTTAGTTTCAGAACTGCAGTTTTGCTGTTTCTCTCTCAGTCTAGAGCTCACCACAATACTCTAGCATCATTCTGTTCAAACGCTCTCTCACTCGGCCTTCTTAAAGATCTGCTTGGCCACCACATCCCCAACACGAAGCTCCTAGAGGGAGAGAGAGAGAGAGAGAGAGAGAGAGAGAGATATCAAAGGAAGTACACATACATGAGTACAGCAGTAAATATTTTTTGGGCACAATTAAAGGCACTAACCCATTTGTTGTTTCACTGGTTGTATGTGTATGTCTAAGAGAAGTGAGAAGCAGTGAGAAGTTGGTCTCTCTCATTGAGCACTAACCCAGTGTGAGTGTTTACCAGGTGGAGCAGTGTGAGTGTTTACCAGGTGGAGCAGTGTGAGTGTTGGCCAGGTGGAGCAGTGTGAGTGTTGGCCAGGTGGAGCAGGGTGAGTGTTGGCCAGGTGGAGCAGGGTGAGTGTTGGCCAGGTGGAGCAGGGTGAGTGTTGGCCAGGTGGAGCAGGGTGAGTGTTGGCCAGGTGGAGCAGGGTGAGTGTTGGCCAGGTGGAGCAGTGTGAGTGTTGGCCAGGTGGAGCATTGTGAGTGTTTACCAGGTGGAGCAGTGTGAGTGTTTACCAGGTGGAGCAGTGTGAGTGTTGGCCAGGTGGAGCAGGGTGAGTGTTGGCCAGGTGGAGCAGTGTGAGTGTTGGCCAGGTAGAGCAGTGTGAGTGTTTACCAGGTGGAGCAGTGTGAGTGTTTACCAGGTGGAGCAGTGTGAGTGTTGGCCAGGTGGAGCAGGGTGAGTGTTGGCCAGGTGGAGCAGTGTGAGTGTTGGCCAGGTGGAGCAGTGTGAGTGTTTACCAGGTGGAGCAGTGTGAGTGTTGGCCAGGTGGAGCAGTGTGAGTGTTTACCAGGTGGAGCAGTGTGAGTGTTTACCAGGTGGAGCAGTGTGAGTGTTTACCAGGTGGAGCAGTGTGAGTGTTGGCCAGGTGGAGCAGTGTGAGTGTTTACCAGGTGGAGCAGTGTGAGTGTTGGCCAGGTGGAGCAGTGTGAGTGTTTACCAGGTGGAGCAGGTCACCCTCCAGCCAGTGGGTCCAGCCTCTTCCCTCTTTCTCCCCTCGCTGCACACACACCAACTTATCACCCTCCCAGTCTACTGTGGTCTAGAACACAAAACACCACCACCCATCACACACATTCACATCAGTCTCCTCATACCTTCACCCCTATTATTCACCTCACACACTCACCCGATTCACATCACACACTCTTAAAAACTCTCACTTCTCTCACACTATTCACACCACACACATGTACAATCAGCTAACACAGAACAAACTTGCTCCATTTCCCACCAAGACCAGGCACCAATCACTCTCACTACTGAATGGACACACACCGTGTAAGAGTGATCTGGACCTGTGGGACAGAGACAGTTACCCCTTGAAGGTGAGAGGGTCATGTGATGTCTACCGTCACTTGGGGCAGGTGATATGGGGGCTCTGAGGCCAGTTTGAGACCCTGGAGGTGATGCCCTCAGCCTTTACCACAACACCACAAAGACAAATTCACAATCACACACCTGACATTTTCTCCCGTCAACAGGTCCTAAATCTTCAGTGAATTCTTGTCCCAGCGTGAAGTCCATGTCGAAGTTTTTGAACGTTGTGATGGTCTTAATGGTCATGTGACCGGAGGTGACGTCATGCTCAATGTGTTTGCTGGGCTTTAGCAAACACACGATCTTCCTCAGAGCAAAATTAATGTCTACAGGGAGAAACAAAGGTGTGGGACCATCAGATCATAAAATAACAGTGATAGTTTTATAATTCATGAGTTACAGGTAGGTTGGTAGGTAGTAATAAGTAGGTTGTTGTATCTCACACCACTAGACAGTACAACCAAATCACAGGACAACCGAAACAAGCAACCGAGTTCGAAAGCTGTGAGCTGATTACACGAGTCAGGTGAGCTCGTGCGTGTTTGGAACGTCTCGTGCGTCAGGTGAGCTCGTGCGTGTTTGGATCGTCTAGTGCGTCAGGTGAGCTTGTGCGTGTTTGGAACGTCTCGTGCGTCAGGTGAGCTTGTGCGTGTTTGGATCGTCTCGTGCGTCAGGTGAGCTTGTGCGTGTTTGGAACGTCTCGTGCGTCAGGTGAGCTCGTGCGTGTTTGGATCGTCTTGTGCGTCAGGTGAGCTCGTGCGTGTTTGGATCGTCTTGTGCGTCAGGTGAGCTCGTGCGTGTTTGGAACGTCTCGTGCGTCTATCTGCGTGAACACACTCCCCACATACGAAAAGTTGATACGGGCTCTGTTCGAAATAGACTACTACATACTGGATACTGCATACTGGACTCAGTATATACTGGATACTGCATACTGGTCCTCGTAGTAGTATGCAGTACAGTTTCCAGTATGCGACAAAAGCAAAGCATACTATGGGGTCACGTGAATGTAGCGTTGCATGATGGGATGCAGTACACCACGAAGATAGCTCTGTTCGCGTACTGGAATATTTTGCGGAAGTAGTAGGTCATCCGGGTATGTTTCACGTACTGGAAAATTTAATTTTGGTCACATACTGCATACGGCATACTGATTTGGGGCTCGATCAGTACGCCAGTAGTATGTAGTATGTAGTAGACTATTTCGAACACAGCCTAGGAGTTCTGTCGAGTTGTGCTTCGCATCGATGTTGCGCATGCGCAGACCCACAAGCTTGTCATTTGTTTCCACGCCCATAAATCTAGGCTCCCTTTCTGTCGAGTTTACGTTCAGGTGAGTAATTTCTTATCTTTTTTATTATGTTTTTGTCAGCAAACACGTGCATGGGTCTGTAATGGAAGCATGATTTGATAAGGGAAGCATTATTTGATGTATGATATCAGCCTGTATGCTACCCATGTAAAATATTAATAAGGAAGCTATAATGGATTTAAATCCATGCTTCCCTTGTCCATACATACAGTGCACGTACTTGATTTTATAATTACAATGTGTCATAATACCGAGTTAGGCTATATTTTATGGGAAACGCACAACTGGAAGCATTTTTCGACAAAGTAGCACAACTCGACAGAACAACGGCTCTTGCCTGCAAATGCTGATGCTTTGAAATGCTTTCAAATAAGCACCAATATGAAAGATTTATGACAATATAACAGATGAAACACATTACACTAGTTCATGATCTTCTGTATAAGGTTGCAACCACTGATGGAACTTGTACGATGACTAATCTCAGCAGTAAACAACCAAAAAACTATGGATTACACTAAAGTATGAGCATGAGTATACTGTGAGTTTGTGCGCATACTCCTCCTGGTGCACTCTGGTGCTAAATAAGGGTGTGATCGTGAGCTCCACAGGTGGGATTCACATATAAAGGATCATCAGATCAACAGAGAAGTGAGCTATAAAAACAATGATGCTCGGTGTTTTGGGAGATGACTTCGCAATGAAGAAATAAATGTTAAATATTAAAATAACAGCAACCAAACAAAATAAAAAGAAATACATAATTAAACACGGTACTTACCTAAACCAGTCAGATACGATTCAAAATTT